>NW_026613587.1:0-17500 GCF_026213295.1 Gadus chalcogrammus
TAAGTGTCCGTTAACGGGCTGCCAAGCCGCCACCAACAGACTCTAGATTCCGGGGCCGTGCGGCGTGAGCCCGGTTTATGGGGCGCGTTAAAGGTTTAGGGGGGCCTGAGGCCGGCCCTGACTGGCAGGGCAGCGCGTGGGGCCGGGAGCCGTACGTGAGAGCGTGGAACATGTAGAATGAAGGCGGGACTTAGATGTGTGAACGCTGAGACTAGTGTTTCACCGGCCGACTTTTATTTTGAAGGGGACTTCCTCTGGTCACGTCGGGTCCACTCAGACGCTGATTGGCTGCTTCTGTCCATCTGACATGGCCTCCGATTGGTCGGGGGCACTTCTATGAGTCAACATTGTCAAACGATCGAGACATAGATACTCCATGTTCAAAGGTCATTAAGTTTAAAACTATTATACATATTTGTTTATCAATTACTTCGAATTTAAGTAGATGCATTCATTCTTTTTTACTTTGCATATAAAAATTATTTTAGTTATTCAATTTGATTTGTTTTCTTTCTTCATTTTCTTTTGTGAAACCTATGAATCATATGACAAACATAACTGAATTATATCATACATTCATTAACTCAACATTCCTCACACATTAATAATAATAATTTGTTAATGGCCCATATTAAATGTCATAAGACATTGATTACTTTAATCTACAAACCTTCACGGACATATTAGTGAACGATCAGATCATCAGTTCAATAATTAAAGAATCGATCCCAGGAGTTGTGGATTTAAATAACTTGTTTGTTTGATTGGATACATTTTACTTATATGCTTCAAAATGAACAACCCAGATATCCATTGGTCATAATTAAGGAAAATAACACAATGTCTACAGGGGAACCTCTGCCTCATAGAGCAAACTTTATTTAATCGATCAAGGCACTTCCAATGTCCGATTCAAAAAAAGGAACGAGCCTGCAGAAACACAATCGTTTTGGCGCTATCTACAACCCCATCTACAACAGCTGCGCGGTAGGCGTACCCAAACAGTGGAGGGGGATCACCTCTTTAACAATGCGGGGGCGACCCTAAAGTGTGGATTTGGAGGGAAAAGTGCGATGATAAAAGTTTGGCCCAACTTTTTTTGCGCGGGGTTTCATTCAGTCGCTAATGAGAATGATAATGCGCCGGTTCAAATGGTGAACCCCGACCTCGCTTCAATAGCGGCCCCTCCCGAGGGACATCATTGCGCTACTCCCCAAGGGACCGTCAACACTCCATAGGAATTCTATTGAGGATCAACACATTCCCGCCTGTTTCACTCTCCGGCCTCTACTTTTAAATAGTGAGGGGAGTCAAACATCTTGACTTTATATAACAGTGTTTACCCTTGCATCAATCAATTTCTGTAACCCCCCAAGTGCCTATACCGGCTCCCGTGTCTCCACAGTTGTCCTCGGTGAAACTGAAAACTATTAAAGTGTGCATCTCGTTGTAAAAATAGACTTTAAATGCTGCGGACGCTGCGTCCCCTGAGGCGATCTGTTGATGGCGGGCGGGAGTGTTTCTGGCGAACCCTTCCTCGTGCTACTGGCTCGCTTCTCGGAGGCCCACGCGCGCGCGCGTGTGTACGTGTGTGCGTTTGTGTGTGTGAGCCTCCTCCTCACCTCCGGAGAATGGCCACCCGGCCGACAGCACGACCCGAGTCTGCCAGCGGGGATTTACTGGCTGGCTCTCCGCCCGACCGCAGGCCGACTAGTTCGCTCGGTTCTCACGACCTCGACGCTACAAAGGCATCTCTGAACTATTAAGTGAGACAAGCGGCAGTGGGAAACCCACACACTACCAGCCAGTGTTTCAGAATGCCACGCTGCACAACACAGCTCTCACACACCGCTTGCAGCGGGCGGTTTCAGAACAACAGTGCACGGTGTCATCTGGGGGGCACCGGAGGGCTGCCGGGTGAATCCAGAGCGCGTCTCGACTTCTTAACCGCCGGGTTCAGAGAAGTGGTTAAAGAGCAAAAAGAAGAACAGAAAAAAAAACGTCCAGCACTTTATTTTCTTCTTCTTTAAATTTGAAGTACATGTTGCCCTATATATCTGTTTAAAACGACGATATTCTGGATTAAAATGACGTTAGGCCAGTTAAGGAACTATCGTTCAGGTTATAAAATACATTTTGAAGCGTTGAAAGCCTCAATGCTGGCCCGAGCAGCAGAGTCCAGACTTGGGGCCGGTGGAGGCTATAAGTGGTCTCCTCTGAGGGGTGCACCGGGCAGCGGGCACCGGGCAGCAGGCACCATGCAGCGGGCACCGGGCAGCAGGCCCCGTGCACCGTGCAGCGGGCACCGGGCACCGGGCACCGGGCACCGGGTACCGTGCAGCGGGCACCGGGCAGCGAGGGTCTGACACACGACTAGCGCCTCGCCCCCCGGCCCGGCCGCAGCCTCGCGCTCCAGCGTTCACGGAACGGAAGCAGAACCAGAAGCCTCGTTTCCACCGCGGCAACTTTCCCCAGGAACCGGCAACTTTTTATCATGAACTAATGGTGTTTCCGCTGCAGTAACAAAATAAAGTTCCGCTGACATACCACCTGACCCAAAGATATATGTCTATATTTTTTAAGCACAGGAACTTTGGGGGTGGGGGTTGCAGTGCTGAGGGGGCGAGAGAGAGAGAGAGAGAGAGAGAGAGAGAGAGAGAGAGAGAGAGAGAGAGAGAGAGAGAGAGAGAGAGAGAGAGAGAGAGAGAGAGAGAGAGAGAGAGAGAGAGATTTTGGTGTGTGTGTGTGTGTGTGTGTGTGTGTGTGTGTGTGTGTGTGTGTGTGTGTGTGTGTGTGTGTGTGTGTGTGTGTGTGTGTGTGTGTGTGTGTGTGCGCGCGCGCGCGCGTGCGTGTGTGAGTGTTTAGAATTGGAGATTCGGTGTTCAAAACAATGTTTAATTAAATCTTAAATCTAATTTCAGTTCATTCCAACTCACGTGCGTGTCACTTATTCGTCTTCTGTTGACACTCTGTCCCGTCGAGATAAACTCCGCGAGACATCTCGTTTCCCCCAATTTAAAGAGAGCTATTCTGGGTTGAATTCGAACAATTGATCCACAAAGGGAAGTGGGGATCCTTCCATATTCCCCTTTCACTGAGGCAATCTGTTAGTGACATAACCCCTGAGCGCATTCCCAGGCCCATGAATAGGGTTTAGGACCCTCAGAGCTCCCGCTGCATACAGGATGAGAACCTTTGATAACTTTTAATTACCTTTCTATCAAAAGATGATATACACCCACGTCACCACTCTGCCTGCGCGCTAGACTGAAGGCACCTGTTGCAGAAATGGCGGCAGGTGGCGAAGTGAGTTTACCTGTCAACCAAAGCGGCTGGTGATCAAAAATGTTGGTGGACACGGTAATAGACCGTGGGGGTCTGCGCCCCCCCCCCCGAATGCCGATGAGGGAGGTAGCCTATTTGATTGATTCGCTGAATTGTCCAATCATGTGGTGATAACAAAAAAGAAAAGCGATGCCATTGGCCTGGGGCGCACACTGGTGCTTGATAGACAGCAAAAAGTTAGCGTATTGCGCATGCTCAGTGAGAGGCGGTCACGAGCTGGGATCGATTAAGGTGAATGCCGGTGCATGTCGTAAGTGTGTGCAATGCGTAAGATAAACCGTGAGTTTCAGACGGACCGGGCCTTACGCACGCTTGACCCACATATTGTTATGAGCGTTGTTAACGGCATGGAGGCCACACGGGCTGAAGAGATCAAACACAGTCTCGGCATTAAAATGTAAATTCAGAGATCTGATTTATTTGTAAAAATGGGTCATTTCCCAAATTCTTTTTTTCCGTCATGAAACAACAATGAATAAAACACAGCTTTGGTATTATAACAACTTTGTACAAAACTAAATCTTTTCATAAAAAGTACTTCAAACATGTCTATAAATCTTACATTGCATGTACAATCCTATTTATCACTGACGTCCAAATGTTGGACGCAGACAATAAAAATAGAAACAGTTTGCCATGCTCAACAAAGGCCACGGTGTTCCATAAAACGAAACGATATCAACTAATGAAACCCAGTTTCAAGTGTCTCTTGTCCTTTGGGGGGTCTGGGGCAACGGGCTGACGGGGCTCGCGCTACCACGGCCGCCAAACCGGCTCGTTGCTCTCCGACCCAGTGCTGACCCCGACCGGGCTGACCGCGCGCGGGACGTTGGCGAAGGAGGTCATGCCGTGGACCGGAGAGGCCGCGGTCTGTGCCGAGCTTCCGTGCACGGGGCTCGCGGTGATCGCCATGGGCACCCCCGTGTTCGCGTACAGGGGGATGACCGGGGCCGTGGCGGACGCGAAGGCCGGGTTGGGTATCAAAAAGGCAAACTGTCCGTCGTTCGCGGGCACCAACTGGAAGCCCCCGAAGACCTTGGGGGAGAGCGCCTCGGTGGGGCTGAGCGTGCAGCCCATGGATCCCCCGGTTAGGGGCAGCGTGGAGGGGAGCTGCACGTGGAGGGGTTGCCCGAGGTGCGCCGCCTGGCTGGGTAGCTGCTGGCCGGGGTAGTTCATGCCGATCATCTGGCCCATGCAGCCGGACAGGTGGTTGAGGAGCCGCGACCTCACTTCGGTGTTGACCCCCTCGGAGGTGGACAGGAAGCGGGTGACCTCGCTCATGCACTCGTTGAATCCAGCGCGGTACTTGCTGAGGACGGTGGCGTCGGTCGACAGAGCTGCTGAAGGAGAGAACGAGAGATGATCAGTTGGTGATACGACTCGTTGATCGTGCTCCTGATGTATTCAGAGTACTTCGTTAGACCGGTATGAAGTGGTCTTGACTTGTTTTGATTTAAACATGGGCCTTAAAAACCTACCGCTCATCTGGACGCGCTGCAGATTCCTCAAGTGCTTCACGGTCATCTCCAGAATATCGGCTTTCTCCAGCTTTGAATGTCTGGAGCTCTGTGGAAAACAACGAGGAAAAACAACCGTAAATATCATGACTTGAGTTCAACACCATGAGATAAGTGGGTGAGCCAGTGGAAACCGGACAGGTTTGATGGTTATCGGACTTACATCTTTTTTCAGCGCGTCTAGAATGAGCGTCTTGAGTTGACCAAGGCTCTCGTTGATCCGCGCTCTGCGTCGCTTCTCCATGATCGGTTTGGATGACTGGGAAAGAAACAATAATACGTTAATTCAAACTCATTTTTATAAACAATCCTCCGACCACTCGCGTTAATTTAATTCAAGTTGTCATTTGCCCCAAATCCCAGCTGGATGCGTGTGATAACTGATAACTTAGTTTGATGGCGACCCCTTGTTTCAGATCTCAGGTCTTTACCTTTCTGTGCTCGCTAGCGTTTTTGGGTTTGTCCGGGGTGTGCGCTCCGGTGGCGGGGGAGCCCGCCATAGGGGACACCGTCTGCTTCTCCAGTGTGTCGGCAGGCATGATGGACAAATATGCCTTCTCGAATCACGAGAAAAAACAAATTATATCCTTCTCGAAAGCGACGACAAAAAATCTTATGTTTTCACCAAGGGTCACCGAGAGTCAATGTTCAGATCAATCTCAAAGTGCGCGTGAACAAAAAAATAAACCGGGAGATAGTCACGAAGGAGCGAGGGGAGAGCGCGTGTCCCACCGATCTCACTTGTTATCACTGCGTTATTAGGGCGTGCTCCAAAGCTGCTGTTCCGCCAGGCGAGTCTGCTCAGCTGCCGACACACGCCGGCGGTACTTATAGATGGTTCGCATGCTCCCAGTTCGTGTGAAACCCTCTCTGCATTCTTTCCCACACTCGTCTCAGCCAATGGGCGCGCGGACTCACCCATTGGGCGCGGGGAAGCCCGCTGATTGGACAACACCCCCGCGGGCTGTCAGTCACGCGCTAGTCAATCAGCCCTGGAGGGACAAACAACAAAGCGGGCGAGTGCTCCCCGGCTCGCGGCGGAGTGATAAGGGAGTGAGGGAATGCGCTGCGTGTTGGCTTCCAAGTAGTCTCTCTCTCTCTCTCTCTCTCTCTCTCTCTCTCTCTCTCTCTCTCTCTCTCTCTCTCTCTCTCTCTCTCTCGCTCTCTCTCTCTCTCTCTCTCTCTCTCTCTCTCTCTCTCTTTTCTCTCTTTTCTCTTTTCGTCTTTGGCGGGCTTACTTCTTGCGAAAGTCTCGGGCGTTCTTCCAAGTTATTTGCAGTTTTAAAGAGAAACTATTAGGTCAGCTCTATATTCAGGTTAGTTAAAAGTGTTGTTTCGATCATTTCCGCTGAAGTTTGTGAATCCACCTGGGTTTCATACCACGATGTCCACCTTAAAGTATAATTCACACACAAGGGGTCTGCGTTTATTTTATGAGCACTTTAATATTATATGACCGATAAATGTGAAATACAAAAATCTTAAAACCATTAAATGCTATTGAGTTGTGCACATAAATTCATACTCGGTAATTGGAAAAGACGGCAGAAGTCGTGTTTCATTTCATGAAAAGCAACACATTCCCTTACTTATTTTAATCCAAATAACCTGTTGCGGCTCCACAGAACGCACATCTGTAATGGCACGCGAGGCGGTTTGGAACCGCACGCAGGGAGCCAATGGCATGCGGCCACTTTATGCAAATAGCACCGAGTCTGCTCCTATTGGCTGCGCGGACATCCCCATGTCAATCATTCCGGCACTGCAGCGTGGAGAGGGCGGGGGGAGAAGGCCGAGGGACTTGTGTCCGCGTGCCGGTCGCGCTGTGTGCGCCTGCTCCGTTCAATCTGGTCCGCGCGGAGCACGTGCCCAAACCTTCAGATTACAGCCTTAAAACCAGAGGGCTGTTCATCTGCTCCGCGGTGAATCAAAACCAATTATGGTTTAATAAGAAAAATGCCTTTTTGAAAATCTGTTCAATGTTGAAAATTACCGTAGGATTAAGAAGAACAGGCCGGGCTACATGTGATGAATCTGAAGGCGATATTAATGTAACAAATTTAGACTATGAGATTTAGAAAGACCAGATCCTCCATTTTCCACATTTAATGTGAAAAGGAGTTCTCTGCAGTTAGACTGCTAATCACATCAACTCCAAATTGGACAGAAGGTGATCAATTAATTAAAAATATATATATACTTTTTAAATTACCTACAATTTTGCGTTGTCACACACTGCGAATAGGAGTAGGGTTGTTTTGAAATAAAAAAATACGCTGTGAAATTTAAAAAAAAACGAATGATTAGTTTTGAAGTTGCCTCATCGTGCGGGTGCCCTGAACTGCGCGTTGTGTTTAGTGGGGGTCTCGGTTTGAATGAGTTGAGCGCCATCTACTGACACATTTTAGAAACTATTTAATTTAAAGAAACAGAAACATCCATATCCAGTGTGTCCATATCAATGAAAATAATCCCGTTTGTAGCTATCTATCAAGCTTTCTAACTTTATGGAATCAAGTCCGTTTTTAAGCACAATCTAGACCCACTTACTTCAACGCCAGTCTTGTTAATAAAAAAATTACGGTCAAACAAATAAATAATCGTAACTATTTATTCTGGTAATTTAAGCATATACATTTAATTCATGACAAAATCGAAGAAGCAATGCAATAGAGCGACGGAAGTGTAAATCGAATGGTACACAAAGTTATTTTACAAAACATAACATTTGAATGACCACGGGGTGGCAGACGTTGGCATACAAGCATCACGTTAGGCATATTTAAATATATCGGAAAGTCTCCGTTAGGCTATAATATATGGTAATATAGAACCATTTCGATTTTATAAACTACAAATCCGAATTGTTAGATACATTTTGTGTATCTAGCCAGTGTATCCATTGGTTCATCTTTGTCTAATGATGTTACGGTCGACATGGATGCTTCATCTCTAGCGAAAAGTAAAAACGAAATCAATTAATCAACAATAAAACAAAACTCTAATCAGAATATATATTTTAAAAAAGTAAGTTTTAACTTAACTTTTCCCCCTATCCTCTGTCAAATAACATAAATACAAAATGAAACAAAACAAAACAAAACAAACGCAATTAGATAGCAATCATTTGCATTGCATGATGCAAATCAAACAAACAAATAAACAACCCCACATCAGAACTCTAACCCTATTCATTACAGTGACAGCAACACAACAGCAACACAACAGCAACACACCAGCAACACAACCCGCCAAACTCTGAAACAAAACCTGATGCAAAGCTCCCGCTAAAAGTGGATTTCCCCGTGAGGGTACCGGAGGATTAGGGCTGCGCCTCACGGCGGTAAGAGTAATCTGACCGCCGGCGCGGCGAGCCTGATCCGCAGAGGGCCGCTGCATTGAGTCGGCCCCATGTAATAAAAGTTTGTTAAGCCGCGCTCCAGTCCGGTCTCTAGTGGAGTAGGGGCCATTGTCCGGGGCCCCCGGTCCCCCCTCCACCCCGGGGCCGGGGCCCTGTTTACCCAGGACCTCAGCGTCTCAAGGGCCAGCTGTGTGTGCCGGCCTCACACTGACTTTATTTGCTCTCGGATCCCAAATGATCCAGAGCTAATGCTGCACAAGCCTCAGAACAGGTTATACTGCTGCTACGGTTACACTGATAGAGACACACGCAGAGAGACACACACACACACACACACACACACACACACACACACACACACACACACAGAGACACACACACACACACACACACAGACACACACACACACACACACACACACACACACACACACACACACACACACACACATAGAGACACACACACACACACACACACACACACACACACACACACACACACACACACACACATAGAGACACACACACACACACACACACACACACACACAGAGACACACACACACACACACACACACACACACACACAGACACACACACACACACACACACACACACACACACACACACACACACACACACACATAGAGCCACACACACACACACACACACACACACACACACACACACACACACACACACACACACACACAGACACACACACACACACACACACACACACACACAGAGACACACACACACACACACACACACACACACACACACACACACACATAGAGACACACACACACACACACACACACACACACACAGAGACACACACACATACACACACACAGACACACACACATAGAGACACATACACACACACACACACACACACACACACACACACACACACACAAATGGAGACAGACACACACACACACACACACACACACACAGAAAACTCACATAGAGACACACGCAGAGAAACACACACACATACACACACACACACACATAGAGACAGAGACACACACACATAGAGACACACACACACACACACACACACACACACACACAAATGGAGACAGACACACACACACACACACACACACACACAGAAAACTCACATAGAGACACACGCAGAGAAACACGCACACACATACACACACACACATAGAGACAGACACACACACACACATAGAGACACACACACACACACACACAGAGACACTCACATAGAGACATACGCATAGAGACACACACACACACACACACACACATAGAGACAGACACACACACACACACACACACACACAGACACTCACATAGAGACACACGCATAGAGACACACACACACACATAGAGACACACACACACACACACACATAGAGACACACACACACATAGAGACATACATAGAGACACACACACACACATGCATAGAGACACACACACACACACACAAACATGCAGACACAAACACGCACACACACACATACACACACACACACACACAGACACTCACATAGAGACATACACACGCACAGACACACACCCACACACACATGGAGAGACACACACACACACACATAGAGTCAAACACACACACATATACACTCACACACTCATACTCATCATGCATACTTGGAAACGCACACCCACGGATGCACAATCAAACATGCAACAACATGCGTAGACACACAAACACATAGACAGACATGCATATACACACATAAACACACCCCTCTGCCCCCCTCTCACACACACATACACACACACACACACACACATAACCCCCCCGCCCCCCTGCCCCCCCTCCTCGAAACACATGCACACACACACACACACACACACACACACACACACCCCCCCTGCCCCCCCTCACACACACACATCTGTAGGGTTGAGGAGTGGGTGTTGGGTACCTCTGTGAGGTTGAGTGACACCTGTTGCAGTGATCCTGTAGAGCCCCCCCTCTCCACATCAAAGCCCCCGCCAGGCCGCCAGAGAGGGCAGGAACTCCTCCTCTGGCTGAACGTATCGGAGGGACTCCATCACTCCAGCGGCGGTCGAGGGGCGTGGCCGGCGGCGTCGTCCACGGCGACCTCAAAGGACGGAGGCTGCACTCGACATTCAACCCCCAGACAATGACAAGAGCTGCTGTTTGACTCAGGTCTAGGAATCAGAGGTGGGGGGGGGCTCTGGGACAGACTGAGGAGCAGATAACGCTCTCTGAGGAGGGACTAAAGCTGTGTTCAGATTCAGAGGAGCGCTCAGAGTGCCGCTGTCTCTGTTTGATGTCGGGGTGATGGTCAATTAGATCAGCATTAACTGGAGTCGCTGGACAAAGCCCCTTACAGCCCATACACCCTGTCTCCGATCGCAGCCCGAAGCGGTCCTGAACCCATCGCTGACCTCCGGCCACGGAGCGCGGGCACAGCAGCACCTTGAGGGAGTTCTTCTGGGTCACCTCTCAGACATGTTGGGCGATGAGCTTGTGGCGTTCAGACGTAGAGAGAGCGTCGATCTCAGTCTGCACAACAGGCAAAGAGACGAGGAAACGGTCCATAAAAATACTTTACCCCAATCCGTTGTGTAAAGTGACGGTGAGTTTCTATCCGATATCCAGGAGGATGCTGGAGCCAAACTGCACCGCTTGGGGTGTGAAGGGTCAGCAGCTCAGGGGGACTTTCTGCTGCACTCTAGGAGGTATTACACATACATGAAGAGGAGCTTATGGACCCCGGTGGCTGCTGCATTCTCACCTTTAAACCTTTAAAGGAAAGGGATGACGCAGAATACCACAATATGGGAGCGTAACAATATTCATCGTATCATGAAAAAACTAAGCAAAAATGCACCCGAGAACATACCGTCCGACTTCAGACTGATCTGAAGGATGATTTGGGGCCAGGTTGAGGTGTATAGTCGCGAGGGGTTTCTCTGGCTAAGCAGGGGCCAGATGTATTCAGCTTCTTTGAACACATCTTTGTGGCTGGTATAAACCTTTCCCCTGCTCACTCCCTCTCTTTGGGCTCCCTCCCTCTCTTTGGGCCCGGTGCCCTGCCAGCACGGAGGCTGTCATAGCAGAGGTCAGAATTATAATAAATTAATAGACATTTGGAAATATTTCTCAGGGCTTTCCAGCGCTGGGTGTCCTCTTTCAGAGCGGTTCAAACGCTCATGTTTGCCCCACCAACGTGAGAGAACGTGGTATTTCTCATGGACTTTGCATTTTCATTCTGCCCTAATCTGATTACACCCTTGGTTGTTCTCATACCTGCAGGGGGAAAACCTCCAAGATCAATTATATTTGCCTCACTTTTCAAGCAGTTTGTTGTCATTTTGCCATCTGCGGGCCAGCATGTCCAGTACAATGTGTGCATTCAGACAGCCCCCTTTGGCTCTCTGAACAGGGCCAGGGCCACAGCCCCCTTTGGCTCTCTGAACAGAGCCAGAGCCCTTTTCTCTCGCTTCTTGGCCCAATTCAAGGCATTCTTCTCTCTTTTAAGTGGGCTGTTGATGAGGTTAGTCTAATCAGATTAAGTCAACTCACATTGCTCTCTGCAGTTTGTTTTCCTTCCAAAGGCGTCCTGACATCTCCTATGCTTCCCTTTATCCACCACTAACCCCCCCCCCCCCCCCCCACCCACCCAAAAAAATGCCTTTCAGCACAGAGTCCAATGGACTTCTTTATACACCACCGTTCCCCAATGATATAGGTTATTTAGAATGGGTCACTAGGCCGCAATACAGGGGAAGGCTGCTTTAAAGTCGCGCAGTGACGCATTGGGACATTTCACTGGTGTCCATGCAAAGAAGGCCGAACACCGCAGATTAAGAAAACACAAAGCTCTAAATCAAATTGTGGAAATAGCTGGAACCTTTAATTTGATTCTCAAATAAATGTTGTTTGGATCTTGTATAAACTACAAGTCTAATGCAATCTGCTCTGTTATCTGGAGCATGGGGACGAGACCGCTGCTTTCAGGGCTGCTTGTTAACTAGTGCTTAAAGGAAATAAGTGAAATCAAATAAGATTGTTGTTTTAGTTTGACTTAGCAAGACAGGGGGATATAGGGTTTAGAACAACTAGCAAAACATACATGTGGTTCTTAAAAATAAAGGATTTTTTTGCATGATTCAAAACTGTCATCTGATTTTAATGAATTGGATGCTTTTGCTTTGAAATAAAAGGAAAATAAAAAATATATTATAAAATAAATGCATGTAAGACCCTTATAACTATATCAGTTATTAAAATGGTCGATTATGTATTGTCATGAATTATAATAGAAAGCATTACCCAAAAAAACATGTCATTGTCCAATTAACAAATTAAACCAAACCATTCTGTTGATGCTACAGGTCAAAGTAACCATTGGCTCAACTTTGGATTTAAGCAAATCATTTGTTGTACAAACAGAAACATTCGGGTAATAATCCCTTAGAAGTACATCACATTTACATCTCCTTTTTGGCAGACACTTTTATCCAAAGCGACTAACAAGGGATGCTGAGAAAAAACTCGGATTAAATATTAGCAACTACAAACTATTATTCACAAAATGTTACAAAAAATGCTGAAGAATCAAAGTTTTGAAAAACAACCTTAGGCCCATGCGAGTGCAGAAAACCTGTTTAAAGTCTTTACATTCAAACGAACACATGTAGAAATTAAAACTGGGTGGAACTTCAGTCCGTCCCTCCCATTAGAATGCCCTTATCAACTCTAACAAGGTGTGACGCCCCGTTAAGACCCCCACCTGGAAGAAGAAGCGTCTCTCTGAAGTTGTGTTGGCCAGTGTGCCGTAACTTGATTCCCTTACTAATAACAGGCTTACAGAGACAATGGACACAATGAGGCCAGAGAGCCTCTTTTCATGTGACTTCAGAGGCCTCCCCAGGGAAAAGACACGGTCGCCCGCCGCCTGAAAGGAGGCCGGGGAGCCCAGGGGCTGTCCTCCATGATTACATTACGGCCAATCAGCGGCGGCTTTGAGCTGCGTGGCTGTACGTGGCGGGCACACCGGAGCCTCATTCATATCGCCGCCGCCGCTGCCGCCGCTGGCGGGATGTGTTATGACAGATACGGAGCTCGCGGCTGTGATGGAGTATGTCTGGGCTTTATGCTACCAGCCGCACCCCCCCCTACCATCTCCCATTCCTTCCCCATCCCCTTCCATGCGTTCCTGAGGTTGAAACCGAGGGTGGGCTTAGACATGGAGGGACTTGGTAAAGACGGAATATGGCTATTGTAAGAGAAACACAAGCGCTGAACAGAGCGCTGGGGAGGGGAAGTGGAAGCAGCTCAAACCCTTGAACAAAGGGACATTTGTTTGTCTCCACTTTGTGAACCATCATTTATTATGTAGTAGGGACTGAGGTTTTTACATTCCGATACTCAGATACCTTGTTAGAGTGGTGAGGGCCAAGTGCAAACAACTAGGGGATCTAAGAGTGCAAATGTGCAAAAACAAGGGGCTTCCAAAGAGTTGAATCACCCAAATGATTAGATACCAAAAGCTGATTCTGTCCAGTGCCATCGGCCCAGTGAGAGTATCGCTGTTGGGTGGGATTTCTGTCAACATGCAAAGGGAGTTGAGCGTTTTAGAGCATGGAGGGGTTTGGACAAGGGATCGAACATGGAGGCAAGGCGGTAATCACATTAGCATTTCGATAGTGTCAGAACTGCAATGATTCAAATTCTGTATCGTCAAAAGAGGTTTTTTGTCTCTACTCAATTTTTCTTATAACCAAATGAATTGATATTTATATTGCATCCACTTTATGACCCAATTTTGATTCTGACTTAATGCTTTACTTTTCTAATGAGCTTCACTTTTTTAAAATTCTTTTTTACAAACTCATCATAATAGTTGTTGGTACTGGTTTACAAGAATGAGGAAAAACGTTGTTTAAAGCTATTCTCACCACCTCAATGGAAAGGCTTAACGAGTGAACAGGATTAATGCTGTAAAGGTTGTGGGAGAGAAGAGGACAGATAAAGGAGGAAATGTTTGTTTTCTCTCGCCTTTTTCACTTGATTTGTGTTTGTGTCGAATGCATTTCAGCCAAGACCAAAAAACACAAATGGAGGACAGAAGTTCTCACAAGCTGTGGCGAATGCTGTCCGGTAAGTCAAACAGTTGAACACAGAGGAAGAAAAAGAGCACATTCGTCACTGCATTAAGTTGCTGAATGCGACCCTTAAACCGCGGTATAAAGAACCTCTCCACTAACTCTTCACAAGTCAAATTATTTAAATGGTGGACGTCTTGTCAATTGGTGATGATGAACTGAGCCCATCACATCCCGTGGAAGATGTCACGGCAGTCTGATCGTGGAACTAAGTGGAAAATCTCACAAACTAATATTAGACAAAAGGCCAATTTTGAGGGTTTTTCCTCTTTGAGAGCCGTTTTAAAAGGTACCATTGATCTTATTGTCCCATTTAGCTGGATGAAGAAATGCCTCGCTCTCGATCTCAATCTCTCTTTCTTGTTTCCTAGCTCCAAAAAAATTACTCCTTTTGTCGGGAGGCAAAATCAATGCAAATTAATCCTTTATGCATTTCCCTGTGAATAATTTGAGCCTTTTGCACTTTTTGTTGGGGGGCCGACTAAGCTAAACAAAAAAAATCATAAGAAAGGTAGAGAATGCGAGCGATATCGGCCGGGGAAGGGAGAGCTGACCCCTCTTCTGGGGGACAAAGGGCCCTTTATGACGCAGGGTTCTTCCACGAGGCATGGGTACTCCGCTATGACTGCCCAGCCCGGCAGGGGGCCCCGCACGTGCACGGTGGAGCCCCTGAAAACCAGACTTCCATTTACTAGCATGGAGAAAGCGGTTAGCTAGCGAGCGCCTCTCGAGAGCTAACCCCACTCAGGCTCTCCAGCCGCGAGTCGTTCTACCAGATTGTGTTTATGCATGTTTTGTACTTTTACGTACTCCTTTTGCATCTCTTTTATTATTGATCTTACTGTCCTGTAGGCCTACTTTCTGCTTGCATGTCCGATTTCCCGTGTTGGAGCTGTAAAGTAGTATCGTCATTCCCAAATGCAGTACACCTTGCGGGGGTTGAGCGGATCATGCAAAGTGCTACGCTCTTTTTTCACTGCACTATGGACAGACAAATGATTTGAATGGGAACGAATGTACCCCTCCTATGTGGAACCATCCACAAGGTCGGTGCTGAGCAAGTAAATGTGGCAGAGTTTACAAGAGGTTAAAGTGAACGAATGGACTGAATAAAGTCTTTAGATGATACGCTCAGACCAGACTTCAACCACCAACAAGCCGTTCATTCTCAGCCCTCCCCCGGTGGTAGAGATAAACACAGTTCATAGACCTCAGAAACCTTTTTACTCGAGTCTTATTTTGGGCCAAACATGGTAGAGGAGACGACTTGTGTGTCTGAAAACAGTGTATCAAGAGCGTCAAAGGGCCCGCAGACAAAAGCAAGAAGGCCAGCAGCAGAGTGGGACAAACGGCCCATTAGTCACTGCCTTCTCTTTCATGTGTGCTAACACTGTTAGCTTCTTCCCTCACACTTTAAAGGGCAGGAGAGGGGGAAAGTAGCGCAGGTTTGGCTATCAAGCCAAGGCAAGCTGTGCCACCATAGACCCCAAACAGCCATTCCCCGTTTCAGAAATAACAACAAGTGGGACATAATTTCCGCCAGTCGCCCCCTTGGAAACGCGAATCTTCCCACACTCAACAATCGCCAACACACACTCATTAATTACGTTCAGAGAAGTGTGATTTTCAGGAGCTCCCCTTCATGTGTGTTTTCTGTGCCTTGTCCCGTCTCCGGCCCCCCCGCCTGGTTCTGACCCTGTGTACCCAGCCATCAGATCCCCTCTGGGCCCCACCTCCCCTCCTGTGGTCCCTGGGAAGAGGAGGCCCACGGAGAGGCTGAATCAAGGCCTCATTAGCACAGCCCACCTGGAGGCTAGCTGGGGGCTAGCTGGAGGAGGAGGAGGAGGAGGAGGAGGAGGAGGAGGGGGGATGTAGTGCCTTGATTTGTGCACTGCAAGCACAACTACAGTGCAACAGTACATGTTTGTGTGCAATACTTTTAACTTCTGTAGATATTCCTTATTTGAAGTCCTGCGATGAGTTGTTAGAGACCTCACACCTCCCCTCCTGTGAATGTCCAAAGGGTTTATACTGTCGACGCACTGTGCATGAAAACAGATCGCACTGAATGTGAGAAAGAAAGAAAACAGTTGATTTTGGCGATGGTATCAAGGTAGAAAAAAAACGATTATGGAAATGTGTACCTTTCTTTGAAGTCGTCCCATTACGATGCAAATTCCATATCTCTCCCATCTAGAGGCAACCTCTGGGAGTGCTGCCCGCCGGCCTTGTTGGGGTTGGCTGTGCTGCCGGCCTTCTATTTATTGTGTCTGTTGGCCGGGGTGTTGACTGCCTTGCTGACTGGCTGGATTCAGGCTCTCAGACCGGCTGGTCTCTCAGACCGGCTGCTCTCTTTGACCGGCCGGTCTCCCGTCCCTCCAACTGGCTGGTCTCTCAGACCGGCTGGTCTCTCCTCCCTCAGACCGGCTGGTCTCTCCTCCCTCAGACCGGTTTGTCTCTCCTCCCTCAAACCGGCTGGTCTCTCAGACCGGCTGGTCTCTCCTCCCTCAGACCGGCTGGTCTCTCCTCCCTCAGACCGGTTTGTCTCTCCTCCCTCAGACCGGTTTGTCTCTCCTCCCTCAAACCGGCTGGTCTCTCAGACCGGCTGGTCTCTCCTCCCTCAGACCGGCTGGTCTCTCCTCCCTCAGACCGGTTTGTCTCTCCTCCCTCAGACCGGCTGGTCTCTCGTCCCTCAGACCAGCTGGTCTCTCCTGCCTCAGACCGGCTGGTCTCTCAGACCGGCTGGTCTCTCCTCCCTCAGACCGGCTGGTCTCTCAGACCAGCCGGTCTCTCCTCCCTCAGACCGGCTGGTCTCTCAGACCAGCTGGTCTCTCCTCCCTCAAACCGGCTGGTCTCTCAGACCGGCTGGTCTCTCCTCCCTCAGACCGGCTGGTCTCTCCTCCCTCAGACCGGTTTGTCTCTCCTCCCTCAGACCGGCTGGTCTCTCGTCCCTCAGACCGGCTGGTCTCTCCTCCCTCAGACCGGCTGGTCTCTCAGACCGGCTGGTCTCTCCTCCCTCAGACCGGCTGGTCTCTCAGACTGGCTGGTCTCTCAGACCGGCCGGTCTCTCCTCCCTCAGACCGGCTGGTCTCTCAGACTGGCTGGTCTCTCAGACCGGCCGGTCTCTC
>NW_026613587.1:22500-25558 GCF_026213295.1 Gadus chalcogrammus
GGTGGTCCCCGCAGGGACCAGCGGCCGCCCGCCCCACCGGGGCGTCGACGCGTCGACGCGTCTCCCTCGCTACGTCGTACGCCGGACCCCGGCTGGAAATGCCAGGAATGCCAGCCTGCCGCTCGCCAGGAGAGCGTGTTCCCTTATTGGAGCAGAGCTGGGGGTCGTGTCGGGATGAGCCCCCGCACAAAGGAGCAGGACGTTTATGGCTGTAGGAGCCAAGGGGGGCGCAATGAAAGAGGTTCAGGCTCAGGACGCCGGCCTGTACCCCGGGAGGACGGTGCTGAGGCTGGGAGCGGGACCCCCACATAGCTGGCTGGGGTGGGGCAGCCTCTCCACAGACAGATGGGGGGGGGGCAGACAGACTGACCCCCGCCGTCCAGCTGATTTAGGGAGTCAGTTAATACCTTTTGCCCCCCCCCCCAGAGGGTCTGCCGTCCTTGTGTTCATTATGCGCCGTTCTTTAATTATGAGCCCTGGAAACGGTCGCTACACGGTCACCAGCGGCAGGCTGTCGGGGGCGGGGGGGCGGCGGGGGGGGGGCGGGGGGGGCGGGGGGCACGCCCGGAGAGGAGGCTTCAGGTTGGGGGGGGCTGAGGTTCTGTGGACCGACGGTGGCCGTGGGAACAGGCCATTGATCCGTTCTGATCATTGCCAATTGATGAATTAATCGGGGGTGACAAATTGTGGGTTAAAGATTGAATAAGCTTAAAATAAAGGCGATATCATATATGATCACCAAAAAATTAATATTAGTGAATATATGATTGAAAAAAATAGATACTACAGATATTGTACATAGAAGATACTTCTGCTTAATAGGCTACATAAGCATAACAACCAAACCAGGAAATAGGTCGAGGAAAAAAACTGGTTCAAGTTCCAGTTGTAAGTTAACTTTGTTGGTCACGTGTTTTAAAAATACTTTGAAACACTAACGCTCTCCCTGCCTTGACCCAAAGGAACCACCATCCTAAAACACAGCAAAAACACTGCCGTACTACATTGCTTTTTCACACAATGCACTCATATGTACACAATCTAACACATGTTACAGTACGGCAGCCAGCGATGTGGATGTGAGTCCTGGTGTGTGATTCAGTGCTCCCCTAACGCGGATAGAGAGCAGGCCGTGACCTGGGGGGTTGAGAGGATCTTTGAGGACGTTTTGGGCTTTCTTTTTACCCAGAAGCGCTGGAGATATTAGGACATCTCGCTAGTTCTGTGCCAATGATTCTTTCTGCTGTCCTTCCATTCCTTAGCAGCCGTCTGCAGTCAGAACCCTCCCAGTGACTCCGCCATACCAGTTCACCAGAGCCCTCCCAGTGACTCCGCCATACCAGTTCACCAGAGCCCTGGTCATCCTACCGAAACCCAGGAGACGCCTCAGAGGGGGCCTGCGGTCGCTGCTCATTCATGGGGAGCAGGCTGAGATGTGTACCAAGAAATCTAAACCAATCTGCATATCAACATGTGACCCATTGAGGGAAGTACCAAATGTTTAAACGATGTATATTATCATTAAAATCATTAGGCCTACATTTTGACTTGAGCTTACCTGGTTAGTTTACTGTCTCATTTATTTAAGGTCACTTTCCTGTCAGAATTCTTTAACGCTACTCCAATGTAAACGTTATAGCGAAGGAATTTAAACTAAAATGATGAGTAGAAATGTGTGAATCATTGATCAATCACTGATTTGCATCTGTTTATCGTGGAGCTTACATCTTATTAGAGTTTAGTTTGATGTTGCGCTCTTCAACCCATCCTACTCCACCGTCATGGTACCATAGGCAGCACGGTCGCGCCACTAGCCTTTAAGGTGGTAGTGCCACCTACTGGTCGTGCAACCACACAGCAAATGTAATCTGGTTTCAGATTACGGTTGATAAATACTTTCCTACTTTTAATGTAAGGGGTATTTACTCTTCAAACAAGAACCCAGCGCATCCGTTCCTTGTGCAGGTTTAAGCTGAGTTCTTCCACAAGAATGCATCGTTATTGATGTTGACACACACTTTGTAATTAGCTGCACCAATTACATCAATGTGTGTTTTCGTTTACCCCCGGATTCCTTTGAGGCTCGCAGGTCGTCAGCGCAGCTAATGAGAACCTCAGACATGCCAACACCTTTTCATCGGGGAGATGTCCCTCACTTCAGTGATATCCATTGTGTTCTCCACCTCCCCACTGTCTGAAGCCCACATCCAGACTGCTGCCAATTACAACCATATTCCCCTTGGAGGTTTACTTAGTCCAAAGACTGGGGCTGTTGTGTGGTGGGGGGGGGCGGAAGGAAACAGAGTCTTTTTAACAAGTGGGCCCCATTCTTTAGTTCACTGAGGAAGTTTACCCACATCTGCCTCAGCCCCTAACCCCTGGATGAGTCGGGGCGCCCCGGGGTCAAGGTGCAGCGCTTGTCCCATTGTGGGCGCGGAGCCGACGCGGAGCGGGCCCTGACCCCGTCCCGGGAACAGGGCCCGGCGGGTTTCAGGGGTCCGGGGCCCACGGGGCCCACGGGGCGGGCGGCGCTTTGAGGGCGGTTGGCCGCACCGGAGCGCCTGAAAGAGGAAGCTCACAGGGCGCCGTCATTCTTCCTTTCCTCCGTCCTTTTCTTTCTTTTAATTAAAGGAAGAACAAATAGCCGCTCAGCTTTCACCCACACGGCGTCCGGCGGCGGAGATGGACCCTGGACCGCCGGGGGGGCAGGTGGGCACGGGGAGACAAAGCAGGACTAGAAGCTCTGGGAAGTAAAGAGAAAGGACGCAAAAAAAACATTTATTTAGCCCTGGAGGAGGTGAAGCCGCGTGAGAACGGCTCCGGGGACGAGAAGCAGAACCAGCCTGGTAGAACAGTCTGATAGAACAGCCGGTCAGGGCTGTGCACCTCTTGGCCTACCTCTCTCTCTCTCTCTCTCTCTCTCTCTCTCTCTCTCTCTCTCTCTCCCTCTCTCTCTCTCTCTCTCTCTCTCTCTCTCTCTCTCTCTCTCTCTCTCAACACACACACGCACACTCTCTCACCCTCCCTCTCTCTCTCTCTCTCCCTCCTCTCTCTCTCT
>NW_026613588.1:0-15000 GCF_026213295.1 Gadus chalcogrammus
AGCCCTGCTCCACCTCCCGGCCAGAGAGCTCCTCTGAGCGCTCAGTGGCCCATTGTAATAACAAGCAGCGCACACAGGATGCAATGTGGGCCCTGAATGAGACCCGGTGTGCCAGAGCGCACACACACACACACAGCAGGACACACACACACCGACACACCGACACACACACACACACACACACACACACACACACACACACACACACACACACACACACACAAACGCATACACAGGACTGCACGCACACACACACACACACACACACACACACACACACACACACACACACACACACACACACACACACACACACACACACACACACACACACACACACACACACACACCCTGAGTATTCAAAGGAATTGAAAAATTGAAGGCTATTCCACTCAAGTAAAAAAGAAAAGCACCAAATAAGATCCTTTTAATTGAAAACGAAGACCTCCGCCCGCCAGGTTCCGCCTCCACCCAGGGGTCACGTGGGTGGAGTTTAACACACACAGACACAAACACATACACACACAGACACCCGCACACACACGAAAACACACACACACACACGCACATACACACTCCGCCCGGTTTAAGAAATGCGCTTGAAGTCTTGGCGGCCCGAGTGCACGGCGATATCAAAGGAGCCCGGTGAATAGTGTTGAGGACAGAGTCTGGAGAACCGTTAGAGAGCGGCGGTCTTTAGCCGCTACGCTACCGGAGCTAAAGTGTCCTTCATGAATGTTACGGTACGGTACGGTGTGAACATTGGGTGGGGGACGGGAGGCGGAGGAGTGCTGTGGGTCCCATCACTCTCGCATCCGAAGCACCCAAAACAACCAGTGAGATGGCCGGTATTCCGAAGCGCAGGGTCAATAGTTATCCCGTACGCGGTCTGGGAACGTTGAGCGGACTGAGTCAATGTTTTGAGACGATCCTGGAGGGAGGGATGGATGTCGAGATGAGCTAAGCTTTAAGAGTTTGACTTCGAGGCGTCCCAGTGGCTCAACGCGTAGATGGCATACCGTTAAGGCTCAGTCCTTAACGGTACTTGTCCTCCCCTCTATCTCTATACCATCCGGCCTTACTCACTCTATCATAAAGCATAGAAATGCATAAACAAATCTTTAAAAATATATTGAAAAGAGATTGAAAGTTCTTTCTTGCCTCATAGTCATGGTTTGGTAAATCTCCACACCATTTTGTAAATACGTTTGTTTTGGAACACCGGAATATAAATACCATGACTCATCATGCTATTTGGGGCGTGCTCCAATTTAGTTTCCAATTACACAGTCTTTGATTTTATGGCAGATCTTCATACCATCCTCATTGTATGTATCAGTTAGCAAGTAGGCTTGGTTGTTTGTGTAACGCATCCAGACCGCTCATAAACGGACAAAACAAGTCCATCGCCGCCTTAAACGCACTGGTGCTCACTTCCTGTTTCACGATGAAACACAGAGACACAGGGCGTTCACGTTTCCTGGGGGGAAATGGAGATTTAGCGTTCGTCCATCGAATGCGCAGCGCGTGCGGAACATACCCTTCGCCCCCCCCCCCACAAACACTCTGCGTTCCAGTCCCAAACCGTCCATTACATCAAGCGGGCAAACACTCGGATCAAGACGTGGGGACAGCTGAGCTAAACACACCTGAGGTAATCACCGGCTCTGATTGGCTCAAACATCCGTTTGCTCAGCTTGTGTTTGTCGTGTTTTGATTTCTCTTGGGTTTTGCCCCCCCGCCGTCCCCCCGTACCCCTGCCCCTCTCTCCTGAGCCAGCTCAGCAGTGACTTCAGGAGTGCCGTCCTGACTTAGAGGACGTTTCGCTCCAAGCCAGTTCACCCTTCACTGTTACTTATGAAGGTAAACAGGAGAGGGAGGGTTAAGGTAGTGTGTGTGTGTGTGTGTGTGTGTGTGTGTGTGTGTGTGTCTATGTGTGTGTATATGTGTGTGTCTGTGTGTGTCTGTGTGTGTGTGTGTGTGTGTGTCTATGTGTGTATATGTGTGTGTGTGTGTGTGTGTGTGTGTGTGTGTGTGTGTGTGTGTGTGTGTGTGTGTGTACGGCAGTGTTTGCGTGTACTTCAGTGTGTGTACCCCAGTGTGTGTCTGTATGTACGCCAGTGTGTGTGTGTGTGTGTGTGTACGTATGCCAGTGTGTGTGTGTACGCCATTGTGTGGGTGTGCCCCAGTGTGTGAGTGTGTGTGTGTGTGTGTGTGTGTGTGTGTGTGTGTGTGTGTGTGTGTGTGTGTGTGTGTGTGTGTGTGTCCCAGTGTGCGTGTGTGTGTGTGTGTGTACTTGTGTGTGTGTGTGTGTGTGAACGCCATTGTGTGTGAGTGTCTCCCAGTGTGCGTGTTTGTGTCCCAGCGAGCCGCAGCAGAACATCTGCGCTGGTCATTAGAGGACGAGGAGCTGGCCTGGATCTCTCAGTGTGAGGAGCATCAGGTAGGAGGGGGGGAGAGTGCTCCTGACAAACTGCACACTCTCTGCTCTGCACTCCTCCACCAACCGCACACGCCTCACTTAACCAGCGGGCGCCATGTTACAGGGTTGAGCCGTGTTGGCTTGGAACTGGTGTGTGTGTGTGTGTGTGTGTGTGTGTGTGTGTGTGTGTGTGTGTGTGTGTGTGTGTGTGTACTTGTAACTGAGATGTGTGTATATTTGTAAAAGGTGCGTGCGTGCGTGCGTGCGTGCGTGCGTGCGTGCGTGCGTGCGTGCGCGCGTGTGTGTGTGTGTGTGTGTACTTGTAATTGAGATGCGTATGTATTTGTTAATGGTGTGTGTGTGTGTGTGTGTGTGTGTGTGTGTGTGTGTGTGTGTGTGTGTGTGTGTGTGTACTTGTAAATGGTGTGTGTGTGTGTGTGTGTTTGTGTACTTGTAACTGGTGTGTGTGTGTGTGTGTGTGTGTGTGTGTGTGTGTGTGTGTGTGTGTGTGTGTGTGTGTGTGTGTGTGTGTGTGTGTGTGCGCGCGTGTCGGATCCGGAGGTGGTGGAAGGCTGGATACAAGTCCTTCCCGGTATTCTGAGCGTCGTGATTGGTTGATCAGCGCAGCACAAAGGCTACATAAAGGAAGCGGTCAGGTCGATCCAACAGGGTCAGCCGGCACTATGCTGACACCTCCACTCTCTGACCACGTGAGGGGTCTCCCACGGCCCCGGGCGCGTTGGAGCGTCGGGGTTTATAACGTGAATGTGCTACCTGCCATCCGTCGGAAACCCTGTGACATCGGAAAAATACATCGGGGTTTTTGACGGTTGCGAACCGCTAAAGCTTCCCATGATCAAGTATTGACTTAAGATCAGACGTTCATGAATCAGATGAAGTTATGTTTTGTCGATATTTCTATTAAATACCATACATTAGATTGTTGTCGGTATATGTCTTAGCCTCCTCGCTAGTCCCAAACTTTTTATATTCGCTCGACACCTGGTGTTTATCGGAAAAACAACGGTTCCAAATTAGTTTTCCAGAAAGGAATGGATGAGCCCGGTATCCCCCCCCCCCCTCCCTCCCGTTGCCTTTGGAGATAAAGCCCGACTTGATGTCACCGACTCATGCGCGCGGGGTTGCAAGTTCCACGCCGTGCGCACCGCTGACGGTGCATGCTTGGCGTGACGTCCGATAAAAAAGAGAAAAGATAAAATGTTTTTTCTACGCCTTCCTGCATTTACATACATGTAGATATGAAGCGCGAGCTGTGGGGGAAACGCAAAGTCGCTTTTGAACGAGGGGAGGCTGAGGCAGGGAAAATAAATAAATAGATGTGTACGTTATTACACCAAACCGCGCTCTACATGCGGGTTATCTCTCGCTGATAGCCAGCCTTCCAAAAAACGGTAATAAATCCAGCCATGTTGACTGCTCCGCGATTTTTGCCTGCATTTACAATCTTAGTGAAACCACTGTAGAGGAAAATTGAAGTTGGATTAAAAAATGAATGAATAGATAGATAAATAAATAAGTGTTCTCCGGGTGCTGTCTTCAAAATGAATGCCGAAAATTTACAGTTTTCCATTAACCGATGCCCAACAGCTTTCTTCACGCTTGCAAACCGGCCTTGGAGCTCACAGATTGTGTGTGTGTGTGTGTGTGTGTGTGCGCGCGTGTGTGTGTGTCCCCTCGCTGGCGTGTGTGTGTGTGTGTGTGTGTGTGTGTGTGTGTGTGTGTGTGTGTGTGTGTGTGTGCGCGCGTGTGTGTGTGTCCCCTCGCTGGCGTGTGTGTGTGTGTGTGTGTATCCGCTCGCGTGTGTTGTTTGTGTGCGCGCGAGGCGCCGGCC
The DNA here is from genome assembly GCF_026213295.1 of Gadus chalcogrammus. Taxonomy (NCBI): domain Eukaryota; kingdom Metazoa; phylum Chordata; class Actinopteri; order Gadiformes; family Gadidae; genus Gadus; species Gadus chalcogrammus. The sequence goes on from NW_026613588.1 coordinate 4,275, forward strand.
TGGCTCTCCTCATTTTGTCCCCGTTTCCGGCTCAGATGCGTGTCCCCCTCTCTCCCGACCGTTTCCGTCCTCAAAGCCGCGCGCTCTCCTCTATCGCTTTTGTAAAACCCGCCAGTCAGCAGATAGACTGCGCCGTCGCCGGCCGTATCATCCGCAGCCGCGTGGCTGTCCAAAACCTTAATTTGTTAATACAAATAAACACAGGAACGCAGAGATAAATGTGTACGTATGGATATGTACGGTGGGGGGGGGGGAACCGGTGACATTTCAAAGAGAGCTGGGGGAGAGATAAACAAAATGAGGTAGATAGCGCTTAATAATTACATTCGCACAGTGTGTGTGTGTGTGTGTGTGTGTGTGTGTGTGTGTGTGTGTGTGTGTGTGTGTGTGTGTGTGTGTGTGTGTGTGTGTGTGTGTGTGTGTGTGTGTGTGTGTGTGTGTGTGAAGCGTAAACACAAATAAAAACCAATTCCTTAGCCGCTCGGCTGGGATACACTTTTCTTGCGTGTATTTTATTATCATTTAAAGGGGAGTCAATGACCTGTGAAGATGTCTGCTTGCTTGTTTCCGTTATGTAATTTGTTTTGCTCCTTTTTTTTTTTCTTTTTCATATACATTTCTCTCCATATTTACTATTTTTCAGCCCCGGCCGTTGTTGTTGCTGTTGCCGCTGCTGCGGTCGTTGTTTTGTGTGCATGTGCTGCAATAAGAGATTATGATTGTTGTTAGTATTTCTCTGCTGGTGGGATCACATTGCATATGGTTATAGACCCCTGAAGAATTCTATTAACCCTGGTTATGTCGTTCCTAATAACATGCCACCCTGCTAAGCAGAGCACGATTGATTCGGGAGTGTGTGTGTGTGTGCGTGCGTGTGTGTGAGCATGCCTACATGCTTGTGCATGCAAAGCCTCAAATAACTGACATGGTGTAAAAAAGAAAAATCGCCATCCGTGATTCACTTGCCCCTCACCTCAGCTGACATACGCAGATAAACACTGGAGTAGAAATTATATTTTTAGAAAAAAATAATCAGAATGAGTGGTGGTGGTGTGCTTTTGTGTGCATGTGTGTGTGTGTGACTGTGTATGCGTGCGTGTGTGTATGTCTGTGTGCGTGTATGCGCTTGTGGGTGCATGTGTGTGGCCGGATGCCTGTGTATTTGTGTGTGCGCGCAAGTATGCGTGCTTGTATGCATGTGTGCGTGTGTACCTGTGTGTTTGTGTTGTAGGCCTATTTATTTTTTGGGTGCGTGTGTGTATGCGTGCATGCGCGCGTGTGTCCATGCATACGGCCGTGATTGCGTTGTAAATATTTTTTGTGTGTGTAGGTGCCCGTATGTATATATGCGTGCATGCGTGCGTGCTATGCGCATACGACTGTTTGTGCATGCGGCCTCGTCTGTGTTGTATTTATTTTTTGTGTGTGTGTGTGTGTGTGGGTGTGTGTCTGTGTGTGTGTGTGTGTGTGTCTGTGTGTGTGTGTGTGTGTGTGTGTGTGTGTGTGTGTGTGTGTGTGTGTGTGTGTGTGTGTGTGTGTGTGTGTGTGTGTGTGTGTGTGTGTGTGCGCACGCGTATGCCCGTGTCTGTGTGCCTACTTCCATGTTTGTGTTGTACTTATTTTTGTCGAGAGAGAGAGCGAGAGCGTAGAAAAGGCAGGTATTGCTTGGCGACGCGGCGGCGGCCATTGATTGGTTCTCTGATGGAGCGCGCTGCTCTTTGTAGCCCCGCAGATCAGCTGTGGAGTGCTGCCGTTTGCTATATTTGCCATTCATTAGCCCGGCAGTGAGGAGATGTCATGGCGCCGATCGCGGGCGGGCACCCGGCCGCCTGATGGCAAGCATCAAATCAATTCAGTCACCTTGAACTTTGGAGATGAAAGAATAACATGTTGAAATTGCTCTCGCTGCCTCGGCCCTCCCCCCCCCCCCCCCCCCCCCCCGCCTACGCTGGTTCACCGGCACCGGCCCCCGCCAAGCCCCCTCCGGGAGCCAACAGAAAACAGCGTGCGACGTGGGGGAGTCGGGGGCCAGATACAATCGCGGGCGATGTTTGGCAATTTTGGTGCCGTGATTCGCTGCTACACGCGGCGACTGTGTAACGATCCCTCGGTCGGGGAGGGACAGAGGGAGAACGGACGGGGGAACGCCACCGGGGGAAAACCCACGGCCCCTCAGGAGCTAGCCGCCGCCGCGGCTACCAACTGCCACTCCCTCCGTTTCAGGAGCTGGAGGGCGTCGGCGTCGGGGTTAAGAGACCGACTCGCCGTGACGACGCCCTGGCCGGGGGCCCGTGTTGAACACACACACACACACACCGTGCTGATCAAGGTTGGTCCTCTCTTTATGTAAGAATCTCCCCGGATATAAAAAAAAATAAAACACACGGATTCGCTTACATCACAGAGCGCCCCCCCCCCCGTTTTTTCTATCGACGCTGCAGAACGCAGAATGCTAAGTAGGCGTTACGGTCCTATAGGCCGTGTTAATGCGCTTACTCTTCATCACGCACACAAGTACGTCCAATGCGGCAAACGCAATCTGCTTTAAAGCTAACTTTAAGAGACAAAATACCCCTTCTGAACTTTCACACAACAGCAGCAGCAGCAGCAGCAGCAGCAGCAGCTAAAACAAACCAGGAGTAGCGGAGCGCATAGCGGGCCCTTTAAGGGCACAAACAAGAGCACGGTAAGGGCCAAAGGCACGCCACGAGCTCCAGTTAGCGGGCCCTTTGGCGTGGGCGGCTAATTGTGTGCGCGCTCGCCCGCCGCGGGCGCTGCGTCTCAGCAGTGTGTGTCCCCCCCCCGTCCCCCGTCCCCCCCAGCACAACCTGTCTGTCCGCAGCACCTAATAGCTTCTCTCTCATGCCTGACGCCGAAATTAAACAGAGTGTGTCGCTCTGAAAAGAGAGAGTCGAACCTGGAGCGCACATAAAGGGGGCCCTCCCCACACCCTGCCTCCCAGAGCTCACAGCAGGGCACCAATAAAGACTCCCCCTTACTGTGTGCACAGTAGTGGTGCTGGAGAGAGAGAGAGAGAGAGAGAGAGAGAGAGAGAGAGAGAGAGAGACAGACAGGGAGAGAGACACAGACAGAGTGAGAGAGAGAGAGAGAAAGACCTTCGTCGGTAATTACCAACACTGCCAACAGCAGTGTTTGCTAGTGGCCTACACAGAGCTACACATGTATGTCGCTCCCGCTACAGACTCTGAGACAAGGGGTCGTGATTATATTGTATGTGTCGGAGGTTTGAACTTTGGCGAGGGAATAACAAGCACACCGAATCGAGTTGAATGCTGAAATAATTGTGTGGGGCGGGGGGGGAATAACAGGAGGATCGCGAACCGCGTTATACAATTGAATCCGCCGCTGAGCTGAAGGGGGGGAATTCATTTGCTTTCAAACCGGTTAGGAGCTGATTCCAGCCTGGTGCCACACCTTCTAGGTCCACATCGCTGACGGCCAGGGGAGCCCTACAGTCGGACTGGGGAGTTCATATTGAGCTTCAATATTAGCTATCAGATCCAGTTAAAAAAAAAACGCTTTGTCGCTCTTAATATCCGATCCGACCCACATTTGGAGTTTGATAATTCAGCGCAAGGTTAAATGTGAATCCACCGATGGCCTCATTCATGGACCGTTTCTTACTTTATTCTTCCTTTCTTACGATTTTTTACCAGCATGATCGTTCGCATGCCTATCGTCATGGCAACCAGCCCCTCAACTCCACTCCACTCAAGTGATGCCATCGATTTAATTCTTAATTTATTAAACGTGAACAAAAACGTCAGGAATGCCGCTCCACTATCTCTGCCCGGAGCCTCTGGAGGTGGTGCTAGTCAAGACTACGGTGTTTCTACTCCTCGTTGGAGTACTGGAGTCACGGCAACAGCACAGATGAGTTGTACGTACCCAATTGTCTCTAACATATTGTTTCCCCAGAAGGCGAAATTCAATCACAAGAGTTGATTGGGGACCCGTGTTCAGTATGGGTGCAAATGGAGTCAAACTCTATCTGGATCAACCTCGATCCCGGATCCATCGGCATTCTAGATACATCTCGATCCTAGATACGTCTGGATACTAGATCTGTCTGGGCTCTAGATCTGTCTGGGCTCTAGATCCGTCTGGATACTAGATCAATCTGGATTCTATATTCATCTGGATACTAGGTTCGTCTGGACTCGATATATCGTCTGGATTCTTTATGCGTTTTGGAATCTAGATCCGTCTGGACACTAGATCGATCTGGAATCAAGATAGATCTAGAGCCTAGATCCATCTGGATCCTAGAGAGCAGAGGTATGAAGCAATCCTCAGAGCCAGCTGTTAGACACTCAGCCCCCAGTTGCATGCTGGGAGCTTCAATAAGAGAGGATGGGGGGGGGGGTGAAAAGGAGCATTCAGGGTGGTCTGCAGTAAAAGAAAAAGTATGAAAGAAAACCCAATAAACCATAAAAAAGACACACGAATGCAGTCTTCCTATCTTGTGCGTCCTCAAAGACTCTGGGTTCCTGGCTGAGTTTGAACATTTTGCTTTTCTTCCGATACTGGGGTAGGATAGTGGAGCAGTTAGGGGGGTTTGATTCCCTGCAGGGCAATGACCCCTGGGCAATGAACACAGTCTACCTGTAGAGATCCCAGTTCAAGACGCCTCAACCTTTTACCTGCCTCTTAATGAAAAGCACTAATATAACATAATAACACATTCCCTGTGTTTCACAATAAAGCAGTGAACGGAAAGCACTACGATTGGCTGACAAAAACAGTTACGACAACAAACGCACACAAATAAACCAAACAACGATACAAATATTTTTCTGTCATTCCACACTGTTGTAGAACCCCGCTGTGTACAACGTTATACCCTGGGAAAGAGAAACACAAATATTCGGCGTCTGGGAAGCAAAACTGCCTTCCCTCGTTGAGCTAGCTAGATCTAGCTCATGATGACTAGTTCGGGCCCGAGCTTCACTATTCAATGGAACGTATGCGTCGACAATGCCACCATCTTGCCGTGGGGTAACCACCCAAACGTGTGCTCGTGGTTGGGTCAAACGTGTGTTTGTGGTAATGATAGTAAAAAATAAATTAAAGTACATCATTTTATTTTTTTTACTATCAGTACCATGGACAAACGTCTGACGTATTTCAGAAATCAACACGCTTGACGATTGCTCAAAAAGAAGGCGAATGGGAGTGATTTAACTGGGAAAGGACCTCTGCCCTATCGGAAGTTAATTCACTCAGGCGGTTGGCTACCCTGCGGCAAGACGGCGACATTGTTAACACATGCTTAGAAGCCAAATGCGATTTTGAGTCAGTATATATATCTAGTGATCTAGCTAGCTCAGCAATGGAGCTAGCCGTTAGCTTCCACGGTCGCAGGTCAAGCCTCAGGTCAGGTGACCGTGGGTGGCGGCGGGGTCTGCTTACCGGAGGTAGTCTCGCCGGCACAGGATGAGGTTGGCTTTGGTGTACAGCGTGGATCCCACCTCGCCCAGCCGGCAGTCGCAGCAGGCGCACTTGAGGCAGTCCTCGTGCCAGTACTTATCGAGGGCCTTGAGCAGGTAGCGGTCCTTAATCTTCCGGTTGCAGCCGGCACAGCCCTTTGGCTTGGTGTCCGGCTGGACGGAAAGCATTTGTATACCTGCCAGAGAGAGAGAGTGGGAGAGAGGGAGGAAGAAGGGGGAGGGAGAGAGAGAGAGAGAGAGAGAGAGAGAGAGAGAGAGAGAGAGAGAGAGAGAGAGAGAGAGAGAGAGAGAAGAGAAAGAGAGAGAGACAAAGCGAGACATGGGGAGAGAGAGAGAGAGAGAGAGAGAGAGAGAGAGAGAGAGAGAGAGAGAGAGAGAGAGAGAGAGAGAGAGAGAGAGAGAGAGAGAGAGAGAGAGAGAGAGAGAGAGAGAGAAAACAAAAACCAGGTTAGACTGTGTGTACTGTGTTACTAAGGTACGTCATGTAACTGGCAGAACTTGAGAGAGAGTTAAGTCAACATACAAATTCAGTCAGATTATGATGTGGGCAAAATATATTTTATTTAACACACCTCACAAGTCTGACTTTGGACATACTTGGATTTGTGAGGGCGTAAATCTATTAATGCTCAGCGGAAAAACAAATACAATTCAGCAGAATAATGACGACCGACTATTTGAAATAATACTCGCCCGCGCACACACACACACACACACACACACACACACACACACACACACACACACACACACACACACACACACACACACACACACACACACACACACACACACACACACACACACACTTCCTGCCTGATATTAAGAACACAGTCCAGTGTCCAATAATGACATAGTTTCGTGTTTCCTCCTGAAACTGTGTTTCCTAGCTTCCCTTCCCTTCCCAGTCCCCTGCCTTCATTAAGTTAGAGAAGTGGGAGTGGCCAGTTTGAGAAGCTTGCGGGCCAGCCATGCATTGTTGGGCCTTAAGCAGGGGTGTGAAGGGCCTTTTGTTGGGGCCATGGTGGCGGGACAATGTGGCCCCCGCACCAAGCTGTAATTAGTATTCTCCGACCATTCCCCAAGGAGAGTGACACCCCAACTCCCTTTTGTCCTGGACCCACTCTCCCTCACTCCCTCTCCGTCTCTCTCGCTCTTTCGCTGGCTCTCTCTCTCTCTCTTTCGCTGGCTCTCTCTCTCTCTCTCTCTCTCTCTCTCTCTCTCTCTCACACACACAGACACACACACATGTACGCGCAACCATAGACACACACAGAAACACATGTATGTACGCGCAAACACCGACACAAACACACACAGCTTTTCATGGTAACATTTACGCTACACGTTGAAATGTTAGTGTTATTACTGTGTAGCCACGGATTTGTAGTCCTAACTGGAGATAATTGTAGGTCAAATACAAAGAAATGCTTCCGTAGCTTAGCTGCAGTGCAACACTGTTTAGGGGCGGTATTCTAAGGGTTTATTTTGTAAACAGTGGACGGATATAGTTAGGCTAGTGCTACAGGTCAGCCAGCTACATCACGTTTAACATTTAACCATTACATTCCCTGTAATTGCATTTCTAACCTTTCCCCGCGTTGTGGGAGTAGCCGACTCCTCGTATCAATCATGCCTTAGTGTCAGTTTAACCGTTCAGTCTACACAAGAGCTGTACATTGCTCTACGTCGCCCCTAATTAGACCTACAGCACACTCGTTAGGTGAACATTTGCCGGACACTCAATGCCAAGTGAGTCTAATAGATGTCTATCCATACAAAAAAACCTTGCTTTCTCTCTCGGTTCTCATTCAAACGTGTTCTTTTTAGACTGAAAAACCCGAACACACACACACACACACACACACACACACACACACACACACACACACACACACACACACACACACACACACACACACACACACACACACACACACACACACACACACACACACCATCAAACAGGTTGCACTGCCGACCGGATAGCAATAATGAGCAAGCCTCCCGTTTCCACCTACTGTGTGTAACTGTTAAGCTTTTAATTGGAAGGATAAAATTGTAAGAAGTGCACACGGCTGATTGCCTCCGCCATCATCCTTTCTAGGTGGCCCTCATCCGCACAGCCTCGTTAACACAACAAAGTCACCTCATTACCAAGGCCCCCCCCAAAAAGTAAGCGAGTTCTGATTGAACTTCCCATCAGGATGGACCCCACAACAGGGCTGTCCCCGCCACCACCCCCGAACACATTTGACACCCCACACATGTCGAAACAGCCAGTGTCTTACGAGCGGAGGAGGGTGAGTTGAATCGGTGGAGGGCAAATTATGGCTGTGGTTGTTTTTTTCTGCGAACAGAATTATTCGTTCTCGTGCCTTTTTTTTTTTTTTTATATATAACGCTCGTGCCTTCCTCTCCTGGCTCCGATTAAAACACGTGCGGCTTAATATTCGTGTTGCTATCATCCCGGTACAGGAAGGCTTCTGAACGAGAATAATGGGCTAATCCCAAACAGAGTGCGGGAGGCTTTATTCGCCCCTTAGAAGCCCATCAGAGCAGCGGGATGAAAAGATGCTGACATTTCACCCTATCGGTATAATTACTGTTGCCATGGCAGCATAGTGCTTGGTAGAGGCTAGGAGGAGATGGGGGCTCCTGCTTATTTATTTTTTCCTCTCTTCTTCTTCTTCTCCCCGTCGCAGTTTTCCCAGCCACAGAGTGGGTCAAAAAAAAAGGGGGGAAAACGTATCATCTTTTCGCGATCTGATGTCAGCTCCCATTTGCGGTTGAATCGGTTCTCCTAATGGGTCAATACTACCCCGCAGACTGAGACAGACGGCGACGTGGCGAGAGGACGGTGTTGTAGGCGAAGGAAAATGCACTGTTTTACTCTCTCATGTGTTGCATTACGAACCAAGATACAAGCCCGTGTGTCAACCCGAAACGAAGGGTGTTGAGCTGCCGTGCTGCGCTGTGCCATGCCGCCGAGATGTGTGGAGATATCGCGGTAGAATACACACACACAGAGCCCGCACGAGCGGCTAACTTCCCCGGCTCGCGACGGCGACTTTCAAGCCGTCGTCCCGATTCGTTAACACCATGAAAACCCGAAGCGGGAAGAGTGAAATCTTACCGAAACTTTTCTCCCTTTTCTGCATTGGTTGACTCGCTCGAGCAGCCGGAACCACCATACAAAACGAGGGCGAGAGGCAAAAGCAACAAAAAAATGAATGATGTCCGGTTCTCGCGCGGTCAAGTGAGCAGCTGTATGCGCTCGAGGCTTCGGTGGAGGCTGCGCTCGAGCTTTTGTTAAAAGTAACAATCCACCTCCTCGGCGCACGCGGAAGAATGAGGAGCAGGAGGAGAAAAACACACGAGCAAGCGAGCAGAGGGAGCACCGCGAGGCGACGGCGTTGGTTCGCTACAGTTCAGCGTCACACACACACACACGCACGCGCGCGCGCAGACACACTCAATCACACACACACACACACACACACACACACACACACACACACACACACACACACACACACACACACACACACACAAATACACGCACACACACACACGCAAGGCGCTGAAAAAACACGGTTGTCATAAGCCCCCTGACCGTGAGCCGAAGCTGGCTTGGCGAGTGGAAGTGAACAAATGACAGCGGATGACAAAGGCATATGCTCACCCCTTCGCGGTGCGGTAATCATATAATCCTATCGTGTTCCTAGCGCTCTGTCTCGCGCTGGCTGCGTTTCCCGCTGCTGTGGACACGGCGCGAGCGAGAGCGGCCGTTTTTTTTTAATAACAAGGACCTCGTCGTCCTATAAAGAAGATAGACCCGGGTGCCAACGGACATCAACGACTGTGAGGGTTGTCGTTAGTACACTACTCGGCTCGAGACGTCTCGGCAGTTGGGAGTGACCAAATGCGGGAATAGACTCATCATCACAACCCGGGTCGCCCAATAGGATTATCGACTATAATTGACCATTTTCTGCACTAAAATTTAAACGGATTAGGAAACACAATATGATGCCCCTAGATAGGCCCACGTGTCAATAAATTAGTCTAAATACACGTATATTTATTTATACGGTATATAAAAGTTGATCCAAAAATATATAGTTTTGAATAAGCCTCATTATCGTCCCCCACTGTGAACAGTTCCATAAAAGACCAGTAAATCACCTTAAAATCTGAAAACCAAACTGTTTGATCCCCAAATAATTCAAACACATCACGTTGCCATCAATAACGGGAAAAACTCCCTATCGTTGAGGCTTTTCTCTCCATTCACACGAAATCCATGCACGAAATCCGCACTAAACTCACCTTTATTCAAACAAGCTCCAGAACGGGCGAGGCAGCCTCCAACTCTACAGTCTATCCCCTCCGAGCGCCAAAGTTCACCAAACTGACACCGGCGCGAGACGCACCGCAGCACTGATGTTCAAGATGAAAATAATGAGGTCCACATGGGTCCCACACAAGAAGCAGTTAGTTGTTGGCCGCGCGCTACAGGTGTTCCTCCATTCAGCGGCGGAGGAGGCGATCGAGTGAGACTACTTCTCTCGAGTGTCTCGAGCTATCAGTGACTAAGAGGCGAGGTATGGCGAAGCCCAGATTTATTATCTTCCAAACCCGATCCCTCACCAGTGAGAACATTACATGACGAAGATAAGGTCATTCAGTTATTACCAGCAGCTCGGGTAACGGAGCGCGAGCTAGTGTGCGCGCGCGCGTGCGCAACTCCCAGCGCGCGCACGGACTCTCAATAATGCCCTTCACTCCGCTAACCAGGTGCACGCGGACGCGCGCGCCACTCAGCGCTTCATTACAGCACGTGCACAATTATGCTATTTAGATCAGCGCGGATAGCCGCGGTGGCGTTGGCGCTGCGCCGCGTCACGTGGTGCACGTGCATCGCCTCGAATGCATAAAAAGGGGCGCAAAAATGTTTGGCAAAATGATATCATAATCTCAGAGCTCCAATATAAGATTGTGATACTATTGGTGGTGAATATGTCGTTTCTATCAGAACCACGGTCAGGTGGTGCCGTGTCTTCCAGCCTGATGTGTGATTACAGGGAGAGGGGTTACGCTGGGTCAATTGGACATGGTGCTGGTGCGGCGGCTCCCAGCGTCTATCCGCTGGAATCAATCATCGCCCATCATCAGGGCTGATGGGTGGAAATGGCAGCCCAGGATGATTGCCCTGGCTGTTTATTGCATCCGTCAATTACTTAACAAAGCGT
>NW_026613588.1:20000-23362 GCF_026213295.1 Gadus chalcogrammus
CCATCGCCTCAAAGGCCTCTTCATTTCATGTTCTGGTAAAATTTTATTTTAGAGCCCTTTCAAAACAGCAACAGTTTGACCAAAGTGCTGTACAATTCAACTATCTAGTTATAAAACAAAAAACAATTAAAAGCACAAAAAAGGAGACACTAGACGGATCAAGGTCTTCTCCAGGAGTATCTCTGTTCTGTACACTAACTGTCTTTAGTGTGCATGGACGTTTTTCTCCGGTTGAGTTCTTCAGGGGACACACCGACTGAAGAAACGAGGGATGTTAGGGGCAGACCGTCAAAATGGCGACCCCGGGTGAATCTACAAACCGCTGTCGAACACGGCCTTCGTTAAGAGGTCATTCGTCTTACAGAGCTTCGTCTGTGAGCCTTTGACTGAAAAGTCGCCTCGGCCAGGTTTGGCTGTCAGTTCGTAACACTGTGAGGTTTAAAGGAGGCTAGTGGATACAGTAAATACAAGCCTGGTATCTCCTTGATTGACGATTGGGGCTAGAGGGCTACGCTGGAACCACAAACTGAGCCTTTTCTGCGGTCACAGACGATAAATCAGGCCTGGGAAGAGCCAGTGGCCTCAGCCCCTTTCTTTTCTCTGCAGCCACCACTCGTTGGAGCTCAGGTCATTTGTCTTATTCGGATGTGAGGAAAAGTTGGCCCGTCTCGAGACTGGATGCAGTACCCAGATTCCCGGTGAATCATCTCAGTGGAAATTGAGAAGCTATTTGGGATTCACTCATTCACTGTTATAAATTAACAAGTTGACAATGTCTCTCGCACCCCCTCCTCTCTCTCTCTCTGTCTCTCTCACTCTCTCTGTCTCTCTCACTCTCTGTCTGTCTGTCTGTCTGTCTGTCTGTCTGTCTGTCTGTCTGTCTGTCTGTCTGTCTGTCTGTCTGTCTGTCTGTCTGTCTGTCTGTCTGTCTGTCTGTCTGTCTGTCTGTCTATCTGTCTGTCTGTCTGTCTGTCTCTCTCTCTGGGTCTGTCTGTCTCTTTCTCTGGGTCTGTCTGTCTGTCCGTCCGTCCGTCCGTCCGTCCGTCCGTCCGTCCATCCGTCCATCCGTCCGTCTCTCTCTCTCTCTCTCTGTCTCTGTCTCTCTCTCTCTCTCTCTCTCTCTCTCTCTCTCTCTCCTCTCTCTCTCTCTCTCTCTCTCTCTCTCTCTCTCTCTCTCTCTCTCTCTCTCTCTCTCTCTCTCTCTCTCTCTCATTTTTTATCAACCTTTAAAATATCAATGCTACGAGAGTAAAAGTAACATTAAATTAAATATTGTGTTGTAGGGATTTAACAGAAAAATACTTGAAAAGTATTGAAAATATGTCTGAGTGCCTATTTTTTTAAAAGGTAAAAAAATCAATTTCCTGATTAGCTTTGTCCGATCAAATCTTGTGAAAAACATCAGCTGTGAAAGCAGACACAAACAGTTCAAAGGAATCTCAGAGGAGTCGATCAGAAATCATTGTAAACAGCACACTAAAGCAGCGCGCTCTCTGCTCTGTCTGTTGAGTAATGCGTGCAATTGTATCTCCGAGCTAAAGTGACGCCCGGTGTGAACCTCACAGGCAGAGTGTCTATATGCACCATGCAATTATTCAGATTGAATTGAGCGATTCTCGCAGACTACAATGTCAACACATTTATGTTTTTGCCGGCTGGCTGAAAGACAGTGAGAAGGGGAACAAATGTGTTGTTGAGAGGAAAGCGTTTGAATGCAGCTTTTTGTGGTAGATTCAATGACAATCAATGCAGGTTGTTGTCCTGCAGAATTGATCTGCAAACAAAGACACAAAAAAACCCGATGTATTTCTTCTACCGTATATTAGCAGTCCAGGTATATGAGCTCTACTGAGAACGTTAGATGTATGTTTATTTTAAAAAAGCCCTAACGCAGCCTTCACGCAAATATATTCCTTTGCTAAAATGCATCTGAACAGCAGAGATTTTCTGACCTTATCTCAAACAGACATTCACGTTTGGATGCATTTACGAACGCACGCACGCACGCACGCACACACACACGCATACAAACACACACACACACACACACACACACACACACACACACACACACACACACACACACACACACAGACACAAAAGCGCACGTGCAAAGAAACACACCAACCCATCACTTCATTCAGCGCTCTAAGACGAGTCTTTGAATAATATTTCTCCGAGCCTTTAATGATAACCTTGAGCCAAGCAGCGATGTTAACTGCCACATAATATCTATCGATTCCATCCGGCGCGATTTCCTTGAGTAGCTCGGTCTGAAATTACTTGTGTTCAGAAGCCAGCATTTCAAACACACTGCCGTATACCTCAGTGGCAATCAATCAGCCTTAATCCAAAACCAATTTACTTCGCCTGAAGAGGAAAATATCTTTTAATCTCTTGCCGACAATCACTGATTGCGGGGGCCTCGCATTGGTTGACAGTCAAACCGTGCTGCTCAGAATAGGACCTTTTATATTCTATTTTGTTGTTACCATTTTAACATACACACACGGATGAATGCGCAATTTAATTCCTTGTGTGGATTCTTTTTTTTTCCTTTCGGGTTCCTGTTTGGGTATTTCATTCCGCGAGATCTTTATCCATAATCGCTTCCCGCTCCTAGACGCTGACAAAAAGACAGCGAAAATAGCTTGTCAAAAGTGGATGCGTTTTCTCCAACACGGAAATGTACCGAGCCTTATTACCTATGCAGAGGATGGTAAGAGTGTGAACGGCTGTTCTCCGTCCTTTCATTTTGTGTCATTTACCACAAGGTCTGGAATATTCAACAGAAATATGTATATCTATCATCATTGGACTGCGATCACTGAGCCAGCTGCTGTTCACAGCGAAGGGCTAGGATGGACGAAAATACAAACCTGGCCCATGTTCACACAAGATATTATATACACATTTAATGTAAAACAACAAGACAATCTCACTCCCGGTTATTCCTTATCTCGTCACCGGAGTACCCGGTCTCTACGGAACACGTCAATACCCAACTGACGCATCGCAAAACGGCGCCGCCAACGACGCTACCGACCGAGGTTCGGCCTTCGCTGAAACCCCGGGCCTCACTTCCGGTCGCCGGCCTTCCTGGTTCCCGGCGGCACGGCTAAACCGTTTCCCAGACCTCCCAGCCTTCATCATCATCATCATCATCATCATCATCATCATCATCATCATCATCATCATCATCATCATCATCATCATCATCAGGCGGCCATTTTGATTTCAGTGCGTGACACTAACGAGAAGAAACACGGGGAAAAAACAAACAAGTGCTACCTCCCCCCCCAGCTACGGTAAATAAACACCTTTGGGTCAGTCACCGGGTGGAGGTAGTACATCTCCCCCTC
>NW_026613589.1:0-5000 GCF_026213295.1 Gadus chalcogrammus
TAGTAGGGCTGCTCCATTATGGAACCAAAAAATATTTGAGTCTGAAAATATGATGATTCATTCAGCATTTCTCTTCCAAATACACTTTGTAACTGAGAACTTTGAAATTTCCCCTTAAAAGGATACACAAAAGGTTCAAATAGAGATTGTTCAAATGGATAATAATGAACAAATATGTATCCAGCTGTTTTGCAATTTCAATAAAACATTGAATGAATAAAATCAATACACTATCCAAAAAAAATCGTTTCAACTCCTTTAGGTTAGTCTGGAGTTCGTTTGATGCAGAAATCGAAATCTTGAGCAAAATTTGAATAATCGCCCAGCCCTAGGGGCAAAGTGGGGAGGGGTGTGGTCCCAGGGCCAAAAGGGACTGGGTTCGATCAACAGTGTTTCAACACCCAATAAGGGTGCACTAATTAACCATTTATTAACATTATGGTAATTAAGTTAATTAGTTAATTATTAATAAGCATTATTACATAGCAGGAGCATAGGGGATGCGGTTATGGCCAACAGGGATTGGGTTTGATCCCCAGTGTTTCAACAACCAATCAGGGTACAATAACTAACCATTTATTAACATTAGGGAAGTTTAGTTCACTAGTTAATTATTAATAAGCATTATTCTGTAGCATTAGCATAAGGGTTGGGGTTATTGCCGAAAGGGACAGGGTTCAATCAACAGAGTTTCAACACCCAATAAGGGTACTATAATTAAACATTTATTGACATTATGGTAATTTAGTTAATTAGTTAATTATTAATAAGCACTATTGTGTAGCATTTGCATAGGGGTTGGGGTGATGGCCGAAAGGAACTGGGTTAGATCCCAAGTGTTTCAACATCCTTGAGAGAGATGTTGAAACGCCGTAACGATCTTGTTAAAATCACGTTTTGTTACTCTCTGCCGATTGGTCGGGCTTCGATTCCCATTTGCAGGCATTCAAAAATATGGCAAGTACTAGGACCAATCAGGGCTTGGGGGAGGGAGTTTCAGCTCATGGCGTACACAGCGTTGCTACAGTCTGTCAGATTTATAAAGGGAGGCGCTCATCAATCAAAACAGTTTCATCAGAATAACCAGAATAACAAGGTTAACACATGAACAGAAATCTGCACGGAAGGCTTTACTCGGGAGTAGAAGATGTTTTTGCTTTACTTTTCAACCGGTTTAGACAAAGGTGCACATAGCATTGGCCTTACTATGATTTGCTAAAATTTATTCGGACGTGTTCGGAAATCGATTGCTGCCCAGGCAAGGCCAGACTGTTCATTGAGAAACGCAAACGTGAATATAAGGATGGTCGAGGCTATCCAAACCTATCCTTGCTTTTAAATGACCTTGCTTTGGATAAAAGTTGCTTTAGATCAAAGCTTCTCATAAATCGTTAACTAAATCATCAAAAGTAGGGAGATGTATTGAACCCATTCTATAAAGTTAAATAGAAAGATAGAGGGACGGATAGTGAAATTGGGAAAAAGAGACGAGAGCGAGAAAAAAACAGATCTCCTCAGTCGGAAACCAGAGTGATATATTACCGATTAAGTAAAACATCGGGAAAATGAAACCAGTGAAAATTCAGAAAGAACACCTTTGTTAAAAGAAAGATGAATAAAATGCCAATCTCTGGCACCTCACCCCCAGAGATAAAAAAAGAAAGAGGAAGATGTTATCCCGCTTTAGACGGACCAAAGTGTCCCACCCCCCCCCCCCCCCCCCCCCCCCCTCGGTGGCCCCTCCCCAAAGCACCTTTCTGCCAGGTGATGGCAGGCCTGGGCGCGCCGGACGTCTCACAGTGCAGGATGACGGACATGCCGTCGATGACCGCGCTGTCGGAGGGGCCGGTGGTGATGTTAGGAGCAATGCCTGGGAGGAGGAGGAAGAGGAAGAGGTGAAAAAAAAAACGGACAGGAATGGATCAATTTGGCACGCTCATACACACATGCATTCGTATCTGCCCCCCCCCCCCCCAAAAAAAAAACGTAGTCAACGCTTGTCGATACGACCCTCCACCCTACCCTGCAACACCCTACACACACAAAAACTCACACACACACACACACACACACACACACACACACACACACACACACACACACACACACACACACACACACAAATGAACAGTAGCACACACTCCCACACACTCCCAAACTCAGAAACCCACGCGCACAAACACACACAAACTCACTACCGCAGTCGCATATACGCATACACTCACAAAAACACCAGCGCACACAAACACACACAAACACACTCACACTGCCACTCTCACACACACACACACACACACACACACACACACACACACACACACACACACACACACACACACACACACACACACACACACACACACACACAGAGGTCTCCAGCTCCCCACTATCAGCGGTAATAACGAGAGACGTGGAGAAGCTTCTTGGTGGACAAAGAGGACACGGCCCGGCAGCTTAATATACTTGATAAAAGGCTGAGCCGTCAGGGCTCATCCTGGTAGACAGCTCGGGGGAGAGAGTGGGAGAGAAGTGACGAGGAGGGTCGCGGTCGACACTCCCCCCCTCCCTCCTTCCGTCCGTCCGTCCCTCCCTCCCTCCCGCCCTCTCTTTCTCTCTCCATCACTCCTGCCCCTTGGACCATTCGCTCAAAATAGCCAATAATTGCCAAAGCATCTGAGGTGACAAAACTGTCACTACGAGAGAGAAAGAGCGCAAGGGATAGAGGGAGAGGGAGAGGGGGAGAGAGAGAGGGGGGAGAGAGAGAGAGAGAGAGAGAGAGAGAGAGAGAGAGAGAGAGAGAGAGAGAGAGAGAGAGAGAGAGAGAGAGAGAGAGAGAGAGGCAGGCTAGCTGGACTTGTGGCGCTGCAGACACAGAAGGGGCAGGGAGAGGACAGGCAGAGATGGAACAGGTGAGATTGGAGGCGGTGGGAGGATTGAAGGGATTCGAGGGCTTTAACAGAATAGGGAATGGGAGAAAGGAACAGAGAGAGAAAAAAAGTTGACCCTATTATTACCATTATTTATTTGTATCTTAGGTGGTATCTTATTGTACTTTTTGGTCTTCAGCTATGTGAAAGTCTGTTTGCCGTGCCAATAAAGCAGTTAGAATTTTGAATCTTGAGAAAGAATGAGCGAGATAGAGATACAGAGAGAGACAGAGCGAGAGACAAAGAGAAAACGAGAGACAAAAAGGCAGAGAGAGAGAGAGAGAATGAGAGAGACAGAGTGAGAGAGACAGAGAGTGAGAGAGAGAATGAGAGAGGCAAAGGGAGAACGAGACAGAGAGAGAAACAGAGAGAACGAGAGTGAACGAGAGACACGGCGAGAGACAGAGAGAGAATGAGAGACAGAGAGTGAGAGAGAGAGTGAACGAGAGACAGAGAGTGAGAGAGAGAGTGAACGAGAGACAGAGAGTGAGAGAGAGATTGAAAGACAGAGAAAGAACGAGAGAGAGAGACAGAGAGAGACAAAGGGAGAACGAGACGGAGAGAGAAACAGAGAGAACGAGAGAGAGAGACAGAGAAAGAACGAGAGAGAGAGACAGAGAGAGACAAAGGGAGAATGAGACAGAGAGAGAGAATCGGAGACAGAGGGAGACAGAGGGAGACAGAGGGGGGAGGGGGCAGGCGTCTACGTACTGGTAACAGCCAGGTAGGTGTTGGTCTGGATCTCGCCCGCCATGTTGCGGGCGAAGCACTGGAACATGCCGGTGTCGTCGGGCAGCAGCCCGTTGATCTGCAGGCTGCCGCCCACCAGCACGCGGTACCGGGGGGTCTTCACCGGGCTGATGGGCGCCGCGTCCTTATACCACACGATGTCGGGCTGGGGGGACCCTGGTGGACAGTCACGGGACACTCGTTAGACACTCGTTAGACACTCGTTAGGCATTAACACATAAACCAGTGTCGGTATGATGTCAAGTCTTATGATGTCAAACTCTCTCCCCTTTATTTCCTTATCCTAATACCTTATCCATCTCTTTTGTTACTTATGGAGGGAGTATATGCATATATATTCTATGCATGGTAGTGCATGTACGCGCACGCACACACACACACACACACACACACACACATATCTACACACGCACAAACGCATTCACACACAAACACACATTCAGACGGACCCACACAGACCCACACAGACGACACACGCACACACACACACACACACACACACACACACACACACACACACACACACACACACACACACACAGATACAGACACACACACACAGGACTGACCTCTTGCTTGACAGGGGATGTCCACCACTTTCTCCATCTCCGCACTAATGTGTGTGGGAGGCTCTTTGACGAAAATTGGGTGTTCTGCGGTGTGGCAAAACACAAAACAATCACGTACGTGTTTATGCCATGCGGCAGTCGAGGCCCACTCTTCACCACCTCATCGCTTCTCAACCCCCGGATTTAGGAGTGAAAGCCAGTTAAGGCATCCATCAGAAACAAGACAGAAGAGATTTAGATGCACAGCCATTAGGAGACAGATAGGACGGTCCCGCAGCTATGACTGATACGCTCTAGAGCGAAGGCTGAAACAGCGTCTGGCCAGCCTAACCAAACAGTCTCCCTGGCATAGCAATGCAGGGAGACAAAGATTGCGGGGCATTGCAACGTTCATTTTGGCCCAGCTGTGCAGCTCTCAGCTGGGCCAAAACATCCGGCAAACCTTAACGACGCATTGGGAAGAATCCGCAAAGATGCATCGCTAATTGGTTAATCAGGAAAACATATCCAGTAGCGACACAGAAACAGTAAAGAAAAAAAAGGGAGCCCCAGCTACATAATGCAAAGCAGAGCCGAGGTTTGAACAACAACAACACAACACAGAGAAGGCTCATCCATACACAAATTGACGAGACGCTGTCGCCATCAGCATCACTTCAAACAAGCCGTCAAGATGGTTCTCCGCAGGGAGTCGTCACGACGGCATGAATTCAGATTCACAATGAATTTTTCAAGAGCCATTCGCCACCGAGAT
>NW_026613589.1:17500-23378 GCF_026213295.1 Gadus chalcogrammus
ACACATCCCATAATGAAAGCATGTTCTCTTTTTTAAAACTCAGGGTCAGTCAGGCAGGAAGCACATTGTTGCTGATGGACGAAATCCCCCCCCCCCCCCCCCCACTCCCTCTCAGCTCTTTATGAAGGGATAAAAGGAGACATTGTGTTTGTCTTGTTTACTTCATCGTAATGTCTCCGCCAAGACAAAACCGCACGATAAATACGTACATTACATTCTGTACACCGCAGGGACGTCGCGCCGAACCACAAAAAAATAGGCGGAAAAAATAAATAAATAACACAACGGCAAGACGCTTTACCGACAGTATGTACACCCGAGTTTATACCCGCAGACAGGGGAAACGCCGTCGTCGCATGAGAGCGCCCGCGATATGTATCGGGACAACATCAAAAGGAACTCGGTGTCGACACAGCGTGTGCGGTGGAGCACACTCAGTACTAGTGTGTAAGATACCAATCTGAATATATTTCAAAACGTCTCCCCCAACGCAATGCTGGGCGGTGAGGTCTCGTTGGTCGAGGGGGAGAGGAACACAGCCGAGTCAGTTTGAATAAATCACTATCAATGAGTTGGGCGGAGGGCGGGTGGGGACCGGAATAAAAACGAGAAATTTAGTTATTGGCAATTTAGCCGCCGTTTTCTGATTGCGCCGTCGGATTGATTCATGTGGATGAGCTAAAGAGTATGGGCAGGGGCAGGGGGGAGCCCCGATTGGTTAATTGGCTGATTGACTTATTTTGTGCCTGACTCACCTGTACTCCAAGGTGAAGCGGGTGAGCTCGCTGCCGTTGTAGATCCATTTGAACTCAAGGGGCCAGCTGCCTTCCGCCATGCAGGTGAGCACCAGCCGGTTCTTCTCAAGGTGAACCTGGGTCTGTACCGGCTCCATCTTGAAGTACGGAGGAACATCGTCCACTGTAGAGAGACCCAGAGAGATGGAGATAGAGAGACATAGCGAGCGACAAAGATAGAGAGAGAGAGCGAGAGAGAGAGAGAGAGAGAGAGAGAGAGAGAGAGAGAGAGAGAGAGAGAGAGAGAGAGAGAGAGAGAGAGAGAGAGGGAGGGAGAGGGAGAGAGAGAGGGAGGGAGAGGGATGGAGAGAGGGAGGGAGAGAGTCATTATAGTGCAGTGTATCGATATATATTTGGAGAGACATATACAGAGAGAATGATTG
The DNA here is from genome assembly GCF_026213295.1 of Gadus chalcogrammus. Lineage (NCBI taxonomy): Eukaryota > Metazoa > Chordata > Actinopteri > Gadiformes > Gadidae > Gadus > Gadus chalcogrammus. The sequence continues at coordinate 18,678 of NW_026613589.1, forward strand.
AAATACAGGAAAAATTAAAAAAAAAAATAAGGACAGAGGAGAAACAGACAGAGATAATGAAACCCGCAGAGAGCCATTGTGTGTGTGCGTGGAAAAAAAATGAAAAAGAAAAGAAACTGACACATGGGAAAGGACGGACGGACAGATAGACAGACACACCGCCAGACAGAGAGAGTCAGACGGTCAGACAGACAGACAGACAGACGGACGGAAGGGATGGTAAAGTAGGGAGGGAAAATAAATAAATAATTGGTTCCAGGGCCCCTTCAGAACAGGGAACCAATGAAAGTCCAGAAAATCCCCTGGAACTCCGGAGTCAGAAAAAGCTATTTCCATTCTGATTGGGGGACTCGGAGGTCAACAGAGAGCCCGAGTGGGATGCTTGTGTGAGCCACGGCGAGTTGTTACGGCAGATGCGGCTCGCGCTTTCATGCCAATTTCAGAATCGACTGCAGGGAAAGTTAAAAAGCTCACTTCCACAAGCATGAAGCCCGATATAGTGTGAGAGTGAATGAGAAGAGATGGTGAGGGAGAGAGATGTACCAAAAGAGAGGAAGATGTGCCAAAAGTAAGAGAGAGAGAGAGAGAGAGAGAGAGAGAGAGAGAGAGAGAGAGAGAGAGAGAGAGAGAGAGAGAGAGAGAGAGAGAGAGAGAGAGAGAGAGAGAGAGAAAGTGTTCAATCCAAACTGGGAAAAGAATCTCAAAGAGTAGAAAATGAGAGGGTGGAAGAAAGGAAGAGGATAAAAAGTGTACCGATGCAACCTCACAGACACACACGCACCCACACACAACAAACACACACACACATACACCCAACACTCACACACAAATACACCCACCCAAACAGACAACACACACCCCCCCCCCCCCACACACACACACACACACAGGCAACACTCCCACAAACGCACACATACACCCACACCAACAAACTCCCACATGCCCCCCCCACACACCACCACCCACCGCCTCCCCCTGACAGGAAGAGCGATGAAGTGCACCTCCCTTCATTTATCTTTATGCTTTCCCTTAATGCAGCCAGATTATACCAGCAACAGCAGCCCCACGGTCCACAAGCTGCAGAACACAGCACCCGCAGAGGGGACCACCACACGTGGGTCTACACCCCCCCCCCCCCCCCCAGGGCCCCTCAGACGAAGCTCTTTCATTTGCAGCTGATGAAAAAGCCGTGATCAGGTCCTATCGATTGGCCCTGAGTCGCCGGGCCACCGGCCACGCTGGACCCATTGTGCGGTCCGTTGGTGGCGGGATAATTAAGGTCTGTATTAATAGTCGCAGCAGCTGGCCGCTGGTGGTGCCGGTGGGGGTGATGGCGGTGGTGGTGGTGGTGGCGGTGGTGGTGGTGGTGGTGGGGGTGATGGGGGTGGTGGCGGAGGCTCCTGGAGTGAGCCAGCCCCCATCCCTCCCTCCCTCCCGTCCCCCCTTTACATATGCTCTCCAATCTCAAAACACACACTGTGCCCAAAAATTGCCCTCGCTTGCTGGAGGCTTGTGGTATATACACACACAAACGCACTCACACATGCACGTGCGGACACAAGAACACATGCACACACTCACACACACACACACGTGCGACTGCACACACACACACACACACACACACACGCACACACACACACGCATCCGGGCACACACACACACATTCACACACACACACACACACACACACACACACACACACACACACACACACACACACACACACACACACACACACACACACACACACACACACACACACACACACACAGAATGGTGTGGTGTAAGGAAAATGGCAGAGGAGGCAGAGGGAGGGGAAGGGGGAGCGGGACAGAAGGGCCTGGGGAGGGAGGAAGGGAGGGAGAGAGAAAGATAGAGGGAGAGAGGGACAGACAGAGGTAGGGACAGAGCGAGGGAGACATACACCTGGCTGTGTCTGTGTAAGGCATTTGTTCATGATGCCTACATGTACCGGGATGCACGGGCAGGCCACATCCATTCAGACGGAGGTTCCCACCGTGAACCTGCCCAGACACGCATGCGTCTCCCTGCCGGAACAGTTCCAGTCTATTTTCTGAGTGGAGTGAATGGAATATAGATCAGGGAGTGACACACTTCTGGCAGTGCAGCCCCACCAACCGCCCAGACATACAGCGACCGTGGCCTGCTTTAGCGCATGGACACACAGCCGAGACCTGTATGGTTTAAAACGGACACGTCGCGCACGTTCAACGCATGCTTCCGTGCGCTAACCAACACACACATGTGAACATTGTGCACATGTGTGTGGGTGCAGGCGGGCACGTATTAGTGCACACATTCTCCAGTGCTCAACTCTTTTTTTTTTTTTTTTTTTCACATCTAGCCATCCCAGCCTTTGGGCTTTTGTGAAATTGCATCATGGGCAGGCCACGGTCTGCTACCTGGCTAATCTGTTCCATCTGGCACCCTTGCTATAATCTATCCAGCACAAACGCTGCGAGACCTGACATCCCTTGAAACCCTGAATCCCCCTCTCTCCCTCTCTCTCACCCTCAACCTCTTTCTCCCTAACTCTCCCTCTCCCTCTCTCCCTCTCCCTCTCCCTCTCTCTCTCTCTCTCTCTCTCTCTCTCCTCAAATGGAGCAGCCATACTTTTCACCACTTTCCGTCGAGCCTTTAGCAGATGAGGGCTGGCTCAGTTTGAAATGTTATCCACACTCTTGACGCTTTCACACACACACACACACACACACACACACACACACACACACACACACACACACACACACACACACACACACACACACACACACACACACACACACACACACACACACACATACCTACAATATCCAACAACCAAATTTGAATAAGTAAGTGAAACTTGGACTGAATTGCCGGGTGTACCAAGTCCATCACGTCCACACAGCGCACAACGTGAGACGCTGCCATAAAGAGGGGGCCTGCATTACCAAGGAGAAAAAACCACAAAATAATAGCTAATGTGTTTTTCCGCGTCTTCCCGGGCCTCAGGGAACCAGCTCCAGCACCAGCCCAGGCTGACCCCCCCGGGAGGCTGAATCAAAGAGAGGTGAAGCCACTCTCTCTTTGAGACGCACTCAGATCCACCGCTGACCCCTGACCTCGCTATACGTTGCCTCGTCCAGGGATGTGAGCTGTTGAAAGGCATGCTGGGTACTCATTATCGGCTCCCCCCCCCCCCCCCCTTCCCTACCCCCCACCCCTCAAGCAGCTACCATCTCCGTGCATGCACATCTCTGTGCGCCCACACACAGGCAGGCGCGCTAGTGCACAAATGCACACACTCATACACACACACACACACACACACACACACACACACACACACACACACACTCACTCACACATAATCACACACATAAGACACACAGTGTCCTCAGTTGTTTCATTGCAGGTATCAGATATCTTTTCGTTTTTCTCACTTCATCTAGTAGAAATACAGTTTTATCAAAATTAAGGACGACAAGAGAAAACCTTGGAAGATTCATGACAGCGCTATGAATACAAATGAAGACATCAAATCATTTTGGAGGCACTCCACCTTGATCACTCTCAGCCTGGCTGGATGAAACCGGGAAATGCAAAATGACTAAATGATGCAGAATGACTGGGTCAGACCTTCCATATCATCATTAAGGTTCCTTAGTGCCCTGATAGTCAAGAGATGCACTAGGTTTTATAACGTCCACATAAATCTCTAGAGCTTCGGCAGAGGATGTGTGTGTCTGTGTGTGTGTGTGTGTGTGTGTGTGTGTATGAGTGACTGTGTGTTTGGGAGTGAGTGACTGTGTGTGTGTTTGTGTGTGTTTGTGCGTGTGAGAATGAGAGACTGTGTTTGTGTGTGAGACTGTGTTTGTGTGTGTGTGTGTGTGTGTGTGTGTGTGTGTGTGTGTGTGTGTGTGTGTGTGTGTGTGTGTGTGTGTGTGTGTGTGTGTGTGTGTGTGTGTGTGTGTGTGTGTTTGTGTGCAAGATTGAACACAAGGGGGTGGCCAGTGAGAATACAAGTAACCTTAGTTTGCAGGGTCTGATTCTCTGCTGGTCATAACAAGTGTTGAGGAGTTCTAAAGCAAGGCAGTTGTACCAGCCCTTAGCTGCTATCTACTAACTGGCTGTCTTGCTTTGCAGTGTTGGGATAAATAAACAACCTGTTACCACATCTTTGTTTGTGTGAGGATGTGTGTGGGCCCAGATGAATCGGAGGCCTTGGGTACACAATATTTTATCATTTACATGCTCGGGCACAGGAAATGGTCTGCTTATCTATATTGAATGCAGGCTATTATCCTAAACTGTACAGATGTTGTCACTTCCTGTACAGAATGGATTGCGTTCAGGCGCACATAAATGCCTCACATGCGGTCTGCGATTCATTTAAACGGCGCTGATATTCTCTTCTCGTTTTATAAGGGCAAGCAAGCGCAGCCCAGTAGATAGGCAAGACGTAACCGCACGGGCAGTCAGGCACAAACAACACTCCCGGAGCTGGGCGGCAGAAACACCGAACAAACAGACAGACGGCTGGACGGACAGGAGCAGATCTGTCAGACAGGCTGACGGGGCGTGCAGACGGACCGACGGACCGTCGCAGGGCTGTTTATGCAGCTCGGAGATCGGACGACACGGGTGTCCTTCTCCCTGCGTCGGTGACGGTTGCTAGGTGTCAAGGTGATGGTA
>NW_026613590.1:0-24493 GCF_026213295.1 Gadus chalcogrammus
GGGGGCAGGGAGGGGTGGTGGGGGGGGGGGGGGGTCCGTTGGGGAGGCGGTGGTGGTGGTGGTGGGGGGGGGGGGGGGGGAGAAGGGGACAGGGGGGGGTTACTTAGTTTGGCTTCAAGGTGGAATGACTGCACCCCCTAAAGGTCTAACAAGGAACTCCACTCCAACCCCCCCCCCCCCCACAACCCGACCCACCCCTTCACAGCCGCCCCCCCCCCCCCCCCCCCCCCTCTTGCACCTCCTCTACGGCCTCAGACATAGGGGAACAAGACAGGGAGGAATGGAGAGGAAGGGACACAGACAAGACAGGGCGAAAGAGAGAGGGAGAGAGAGGAGAGAGAAAGTGAGAGACGCCGATGTTTGCCACCCACCCTCACCCTCTCTCCTCATCCTCTCCTCTCTCCGCCCGTCATGTCTCGTCTGCTCCTGGGTGTACCTTGCTGGGTGCTTATGATCCCCCCCACCCCCCCCCCCCCCCCCCCCCCCCACCCCCACCCCCTCAGATATGAGAAAAGTTGCTCGCTCAGAGGAGGAAGAAAGCAGTCAATCAATGCTACTGAAATAGCCCCACTCCATTAGCACGCCGTAACAGGAGCTGTGCCCTTGCTTAGGGGACTTTGGCTCGGGAAGCTCCCCAGTCCCAACAGCCTTGACTATCTCCCTCTCTCTCTCTCTCTCTCTCTCTCTCTCTCTCTCTCTCTCTCTCTCTCTTTGTCTGTATCTCTCTCTCTCTCTCTCTCTCTCTCTCCCTTTGCGCCGTAACTTTTCTTACCCGTTCTCCATTTCTGCCCGAGCTCGTGTCTCTCGGTGCCCCGTCCACCTCCAACCCAAAACCAGATTCCAGATAGTTTTACAGATCCCAGGGCATACTATCCTGGCGAATCCATCGTCGTGCTCTCTCTCTCTCTCTCTCTCTGACTCTCTAAAGTCTCTCTTTCTTCCTCTCCCTCTCCTCTATCTCTCTATCTCTCTATCTCTCTATCTCTCTCTCTCTCTCTCTTTCTCTTTCTCTTTCTCTTTCTCTTTCTCTCTCTCTCTTTCTCTCTCTCTCTCTCTCTCTCTCTCTCTCTCTCTCTCCCCCTCTCTGACTCTCTCTAAAGTCTCTCTTTCTTCCTCTCCCTCTCCTCATTCTCTCTCCCCTTCACTATCTCTCTCCCTCTCTCTCTTTCTCACTCTCTCTCTCTCTCTCTCTCTCTCTCTCTCTCTCTCTCTCTCTCCCTCTCTCTGACTCTCTCTAAAGTCTCTCTTTCTTCCTCTCTCTCTCTCTCTCTCTCTCTCTCTCTCTCTCTCTCTCCCTCTGTCTCTCTCTCTGCCGCAGTCCTCTCTCGCCCTTTGCCTTCTCAGCACACGGCAGCAGACCGGCACGCGGGCTGCGGAGCCTCTCTGAAGCGAGGGAGCAGAAACCTGACGGCTGGTCGACCTGTTGGCCTTTTCGCCCCTCCGCACCCGGTTCAAAAGCCTAAAGAGGGTCTCTAAAGACCTCTAATTGTATTAAAAGTACTCCCCTTCTGCAGACCCTTACACAAACACCCCCACCCTCCCTCTCCCACACACACACACACACACACACACACACACACACACACACACACACACACACGTACACACAAACTCACACACACACACAAACGCGCACGCACGGCCCAATCTTTTTGGACGACTGAAAATGGATACCTCAATGGCTCCTTTTGTTTTATAAAGAGGAAGGAGTTGGTGGGGGGAGGAGGGGGGAGTGGTGAGTGTGAGGGGAGGGGGAGGGGGTATAGGGAGGGGAGGTGAGGGCAGGTGGGGGGGGTCATTTGGGAGTGGAGCACGGCATCTCCACCTGGCGCGCATGCCTCTCTCAACTGCAGATTATTACAAGGAACATCTGCTCAGAGGTCAGCGGCAGTGTCAGCTGGCATCGGGCGAGAGACGGCAGGGATCGTCTTCACTTAGGCCCCGCCCCTCCGCCCATATACCCCCCCCCCCCCGCTTCCTTCCTGTCCCCGCAACCTTCCTCTCCCTGTCTGCGACAGGCCTTAAAGAGGGAGTGTATGGTATGTGCCAAATAAGACATTGAAGAACAATTTTTGGGATATTTCTTTCACATTCATTTTCATTCTTTTTTTTCGGAAATGTGTGTAGTTCTCTCTGAATGAGGATGGGTGGATGACATTGGATAAAGACTAGTGCTTTTGTGTGTGTGTGTGTGTGTGTGTGTGTGTGTGTGTGTGTGTGTGTCTGTGTGTGCGTGTGCGTGTGTGTGCGTGTGCGTGTGTGTGCGCGTGTGCGTGTGCGTGTGTGTGTGCGTGTGTGTGTGCTTGTGTGTGTGTGCGTGTTTGTTTGTTTGGGTACGCTACTATAACCAAGCATATCCGGAAAATAATAACTATATAATTTATAGTAATATATTACTATAAATAACTATTCAAAAGAACACTGAATAATTTGCAAACAATGGCAAGAAGTTTACTCCACACACACACACACACACACACACACACACACACACACACACACACACAGACACACAGTGTGCGGGGTCCAAACCCCTGCTGCGTGGGATGCTGGTGGGGGGGGGGGGGGGGGGGGGGGAGTTGTGTGTGTGTATGTGTGTGTACGTGTGTGTGTGCGCGTGTGTGTGTGTGCGCGTGTGTGTGTGTGTCTGAATGTGTAGCGCTGTGTCAGGTGCTATTAGCGACTGTTAGGTGGCAACCTCCATCACATCACTCTCCGTCTCCTCTTGTTGAACTGTTGGGGGCAAAGCAGTGCAATCTCCCCTGAAAAACACACACACACGTGCACACATCCTCACGCACTACATTCCCACACACACACTCATCCAAGCACCAACGCACCAACACATATGCACAAACACACACAGTACAATCACACACACACACACGCACGCACACACATACACATACACACACACACATATAACCTTCATTCACACACACACAGACACACACACACACACACACACACACACACACACACACACACACACACACACACACACACAGCCACATACACACACATACCATGCACGCAGATAAAACATGCGCATGCACGAACACAGACACACACACACATTCCATGCACATACAGACACACACATGCCATGCACACACACACACACACTCACACTCACACACACACACACACACACACACACACACACAGTAGGGGGCTGTGACAGGCAGTCCTGATTGGCAGTGACATGGCCACACAGACGGAAAGTGAACACACACACACACACACACACACACACACACAGAGGGAGACAGACACACACACAGAGGGAGACAGAGGACCCAGGTGGTGCAAGGAGCACCTCCACTGGGTTTTATTGCATTTATCCAGCCAGGTTTTGGGGAGTCGATGGGAGTGTGTGTGTGTGTGTGTGTGTGTGTGTGTGTGTGTGTGTGTGTGTGTGTGTGTGTGTGTGTGTCTGTGTGTGTGTGTGTGTGTGTGTGTGTGTGTGTGTGTGTGTGTGTGTGTGTGTGTGTGTGTGTGTGTGTGTGTATGTGTGTGAGTGAGCCCCAGGTGTCATTGTGGTTCACTTCCCCAGGTGCTCTATTGGGACGTATTACATCTACTGTACAGCACAGCGATCGCCCTGCTACAAGTCACTGTACAGCGGTCAGGAGACGAGCTGTAAAACACATGAAGAATGTACCTGTCGGCTCCACTTCCACACACACACACACACACACACACACACACACACACACACACACACACACACACACTGCTACGGCAGAGCTGCTGTGTGTGTGTGTGTGTATATATATATATATGTATATATATATATACATATATATCGTACATTAAATTTATTATTTTCGTATTTTATATATATAATACGTACCATACATATGAAATTCAACCATGTTATATATATATTTTTAAAAGGATTTAAAAGGAGCAAAATTAGAATAATGCCTAGAATGCGATAATAAATAAAAAAATGTGTGCTACTTTCATGTTATTTTATCCATTAAACAATATGGCAAAGGATTGTTTTTGTGTAGTCGACGTTGAGATGAAGACTCAAGACTCCCTCCCTCCCTCCCTCCCTCCCTCCCTCCCTCTCTCCCTCTCTCTCTCTCTCTCTCTCTCTCTCTCTCTCCCTCTCCCTCTCCGTCTCCCTCCCTCTGTCCTGTGGCATGGCCCGTCAGCGATGTGAGGTCTAACCTCTTAACGGCGTCAGGCGTAAAGTACTACTGCTACAGCACACACACACACACACACACACACACACACACACACACACACACACACACAGGCACAGGCACAGGCACACACACACACACACACACACACACACACACACACACACACACACACACACACACACACACACACACAAACACACACACACACACACACACACGCACACGCATCCATCTGCATGAGAGAGCGCTGCTGCTGCTTCCTGCTTCGTGACGAAGATGAATGAAAGGTTTGAAACGGTAAAAAAAAAGAAAAAAAATGAAAGTACGTTAGGACCCCCCCGCCCCCCCTTCCCCTCCCACGGAGCTGCCCCCGTCCTGCCTGATAAAATGTGTTGAAAAGTGACGGCAGCTCTCTCCCGGGGGGAAATGTCTCTCATTTGTTACGGTCGTATCGCCTCCATCTGCTTTGTGTCTCAGCCTCCCCAAACTTTGTGCGACGTCACTAAGCAAATGAGCGCATGGATTTTCTACCAGGGTCCCCGTTCTGTATTAGAATATTATGGATCCCAACCGACCCCCCTCGTATTTAAATCCTGATCTTTTTGATTAGTTAATTCTATGTCTTTATTATACGCCGTAAAAGGTGCACTAGAACCGGGTTCGTGTACAGCCATCACTCAGAAATAGGTCTACTCGTGTGTTAAATGATGCGTAATCATACACTGTAAAACAAATAAAAGACAGACAATCCTAACTTTAGCATATGAGAATATGCAACAACATATTTTATGAAGTAATAAATAGTTCCTAATAATTTTATTTACCTGAAATTAAATATCAGAAATTAAAGATACGGGTAACAACTGAATCATTCGAATAAGCATGTAGCTCAGACCATAGTTCCACACTCGAAGCCTGAGTAAACACTCACCCTGGTGGTACAGTCGTTTCTAGTTTCTTAGTTTTGTTTTTTCTCCCTCCACTCCTCCACAATGTCTGTGTGTCCGCGGTAGCCGGCCTCCACGGACACTGTATTGCAGTGTGTGTGTTTCCCAGTTAGCCGACAAATAGGGTCCATCACACCGTAATACCGATACGAGTAATTGCCTTTTCTTGAGGCAACACGGCCCCAAGGTTCCCATGTCCGCCGAAACCTTTGCTCATAAACTCTTGATTGTACAATTTGATATTGTGGAGGTCGACCGCGATTGTCGGTTGTTGTGTCAAAGCTTTGTTGTTAGCACAACGGGGGTGCGTGGGTGTGTGTGTGTGTGTGTGTGTGTGTGTGTGTGTGTGTGTGTGTGTGTGTGTGTGTGTGTGTGTGTGTGTGTGTGTGTGTGTGTGTGTGTGTGTGTGTGTGTGTGTGTGTGTGTGTGTGTGTGTGTGTGGTGTGTGTGTGAGGCCAAAATCTCATGTTCTTTATATTGTATTCACTGTTACTGAGTTAGCTGTAACTCGGTTAGCTTCTTTAGAAAAAGAGACCCAAACATCACAGCATGTTTTCAGCATGCTGGGAGGGCTAGAATGTGACAGGATAATGGGGTTGATGATTTGTTTTTTTGGTGTGTGTTGTCCGTGTTTACAGAACCATAAAATGTACTTTATTTAAGCATTTTCTCCATTAATTCCTTTATTTGTATTTTCAATGTCCATATCCCTTGATTTGAAAAACAGACAGAAAAAAAATAATAACATTTAAATTGAGTCTTGCTTTGCTGAGGTTTTCGAAGTCCATAAAAGTACAGATAACACTTCACTGCTCTGGGCAACAACAACAACATCAACAGCAGCCAACACTCTCCATTTAGTTTTTATTGTGAAAAAAAATGAAAGAAAGAACGATGTCCTGACCACAAGGAATGAACTCCGACAAACAATAAAGGCAGTGTAACAGAAATGTTGTGCGTAATTTCAGAAATGGGACAGTGTGGTTTGTCATTACTTATTTGATTGAGCCTGCGTAAACAGCATTATGGACCTGCGTTGACGTTTGCCCGTGGCTATCTGCCAAATGCACACGACAAATCCCAGCTTATTTCTTAAATAAATGTCCACACTATATTGCTTCGGACAGAGGAGACTTATAGAGCTACGGTCATCGTGTACTCACGCACTCGACACATACAGACAACAGAAACACGATTTTGATATGGTTTAAGTATAAGTATATGGTTTACATATATATATTTACTAAATTTGCCCCAAAAAACAAATAGGAGAGTGAATCATTTCTCGGTTGCAGCTTGTAGTTTGTTTAAGGAGCCGAGGTGTTCATGTTGAAGCTAAATGTTAAAGTCAAATAATTGGTGATCACAATTGTGAACATGTCGATTGTTTGTGTGCCCGTCTTGGTGAACTATTCAAGGGTTTGATCTTAATTTAATAAACATAGACGTATACATCCAAAGTACATTAAATCAAAAAAAAATTGAAAAACAAAATTCATTTATACTGAATTAAAAAACCTCTGAAATATACAAATCTTAATATTATGCACACACACACACAAACACATACAGAAAACATCCCACGTGGTCATAGAGAGCGATGTTCACAAGGCCAGTTCTCTTTGGATGTGACAGACCTTATTAGCGTTTGTTTGTCCCCTGCCTTTAAAAAATTCCCAGCAAATGACATGGGAGTTAATTTCCTAACATCAGTCAGTCGCACATGAAAGCCCTACCAAGTCATTAGTACAAGATGATTAATGATTGTTGGTATCATAGGCCGCTGTTTGTGTTTTATCAAATGAAATAACATAACATGCACGCAAAGATATATTCTGTGTGGACAGGATGTTATCCCCTTCGGAGGCGATCCTGCAGATCTGTCGAAAGGTCTCCGTGTGTATGGCAGTCTCAAACACATCAAGGTTTTGCTAAATTAATGACTACATGGTGTATGTGTTTATTTTCAGTCCGACACAGGGGTTGTAGCGCTAAAGTCACAGGCTGTCCTACATTTGAAAGCATGGGTGAGAATCCCTATGATGCAAAGATTAAAAATTAAATTAGAACTGTGACAGAAACCAGAAGAAATAATATTGCAACTGGCTATAATTTGCACAAATTGCTTTTCCATTCCAACACACGAAAGCAAAACCTTGATACACATTTAAAGAAGTGTTGTTTGGCTAATATAAATTTTCATGAAGATTTAATCAAAAATATAATAACACAAAACAGGTTAAGGGTAGGCTACTACAATATACAACAGATACACACACACAAACAGCTATTGACAGAAATGCATTGCATCATGCACACAGACACGCAACAACAACAAAAATCATTGCTAATTATTTCAAGCAACACACTGATCAATCCCTCATAACATAAGTCCATTCCCTGTGTAAGTCCCTGGCTTCCATCTGATCCTGTAATGTTTTTAAGACCGTCTGTGTCCTTAGCTTCTTTATCGGCTTTATGGATTTTGCTGCACCCGAAAAAAGAATGGAGGACTAATTCGCTCCTGAGCCGAGTTTATCATAGCCTTTCTGATTAGATTGACAAACTATTCAATAAAACGCTTGTTATAAGTAATCTAATAAGAGGCCTGCGTTATAAGGAGGATGCTAACCAGCTCAATGCCAGGTGCCGTGACATTTCGCAGGCTGCGTCTCTCTGGACTGAATAGCTCTGCTTGTATTTTCATTGGAATCGGTAACGAAAATATGTGTGTCCAAACATTCTGCTGAGCAGAGCTAGGTGGCTGCTGCAAAGGATGACTTATTTCAGACAGAAGGTTGTCTGTGTACGTATATGTGTGTGTGTGTGTGTGTGTGTGTGTGTGTGTGTGTGTGTCTGGAGTTTGTGTGTGTGTGTGTGTGTGTGTGTGTGTGTGTGTGTGTGTGTGTGTGTGTGTGTGTGTGTGTGTGTGTGTGTGTGTGTGTGTGTGTGTGTGTGTGTGTGTGTGTGTGTGTGTGTGTGTGTGTGTGTGTGTGTGTGTGTGTGTCTGTGTGTGTGTGTCTGTGTGTGTGTGTTCAAGTGTGTGTGCATGTGTACTCGTGTGCGTACTTGGCTGTACGGGTGTTAGGGATATTAACACCTCCTCAGAAAGTGCAGGACTTGTGAGCATCTATAAAACCAGGGGGGGCTCCCTCTTCCTCCTACTCCTCCTCCACCTCCTCCTCCTCCGCCTCCATTCAGCTCTGAGCAGCAGTTGAGAGAGGTGAAAGGTTTCAAATCCCTCTTTAGATGGGTTGATCTTCTCAGGCCCATAATGCCCCCTTCCCAGTGACAGACTGGAAGCAGAGGCAGGCGGTGCGGAACACGGTTGAAGGGAGGAATTAAAGGAGAAAAACCCCAGACTCCACTTCAGCATTTGTAAATCCTTTACGCAGGGCCTTACTCCCATGGCCTGCATCAGATTCTCCAGCATGTGTTTCCCCCGTGCTCCCCGCCTTGTTTCCCATCACTCGTCTGAAAACCGGCACGCGGAAAGCTCCCCCCCCCCTCGTGGAAAAACAGAGTACACATCGGACGCGCTCCTCAGGTCAGTGCCGGGTCAGGGGGGGGATACCGCGCTCCAGACGCACAATAAGAAGTGTTTTTTTTATTTTTACCGCTGGGTTGACACTAAAAATAGTATCAATCTGAATCAATAACACCATATTCTCCCTTCTCCGTTTTTAAGGATTATTTTCACCTTTTGTTTCTCTCCTGGAAGGATCTGAGATGCGGTGTGCAGTGTGTGCATATGCTGGCTTCATAAAGGGGGGTTGGGGAGTGTTGGGCGGGGGGGGGGGGGGGGTCTGATTGAGCTGAGGGCAACTGTGAGGTCCCAGCAGAGGGTCCAGAATTGACTTCTGGGGGTCCCCTGGACACACAACCCATCCCCCCAAGCAGTTGATCACACACCAAATGACAAATAATTGACTGGATGATGGACGATCAGATAGGATTTATGAGTGGAAACAAGGTCAAACATCGCCGCGACCCGCAATCTAACTCATTTACGCACTAACACCGCTCAAAATGGCGGCAGCGCAGGCAGAATTATGGCCGTGTGCATGATAATTCCCCCATAGGCGGCCTTGCGACGGTTGTTAGGGACTGCCGTGCTTTCCGACGGGTGTTGGGTTTAACAGCTGAGCCTACTAGGTCAAATGACAAGGGCAGCAGAATGAGGAGAGGCAGATCGGTTTACCCGCGTGGCTACTGTGCGATCCCGGGGCGGCAAAAACCATCAGGATTGAGTCCCAACCATCGGGGCTGGTGCCATGTGTTCCTCAGCAGTGAAGGGAGTTCCCCAGTGTCTGACTAATGACCACAGACGATCTGAGGAGACGTCACAAGGCCCTGAACAAGAGGCAGGACGCTCTGTGTCTGTCTTTCTGTTTTGCTGCTAAGGTCAATGTCAGTAAACAGAGTGGTGAAATATCGTTAGACCAAGATGGTGATACATTGATGATGGGTTCTGTTCACAGTGATCATCATTGTGTTATTTCTGTCTTTCAAGAAACTCACAGAAGAGAAATACTGGAAGTTAAACAAGGAGTCTGTTAGTACATTATAATCAGTATCAAAGCGGAAAGCTATATCCATCTATCTCTGACTAACATACAGTTTATAATACATATTCACTACATAATCGATAAATCGTCAACATATTTAATCTATATACCCTTATTATTGAAATACTATTGATTTATACATTTTTACTCTGTGAAAAAAAAAATGTTATCAGGCAAAACAGAAAGTTACGACAAAGGCAACCAATTTCTTCCAAACTCTGCCCCAAAGTAATTTTCACAGATGACTTGAAAACCCTGACTTCAAATATCCCCTCCTTACCTCGAGTCTTAAGCGCATCATCATGCAAAGATCGCATCCGTCATCTACCCGTGAACTTTAATGTTCTCGTCTGTCGAGTGATGAATGCTAACCGGTCTCGCACAAGCTAGGCGGCTATTTTTTTTTTTTGAAGAGACGCAAAAAGCATGCCGGTACTGTTGACTTTCCTGTAAACTGATGAAGAATAAATTACCCGCTTTAAAACGGGGGTTCAAGTTCAGCACCCGAGTGACAAAACAGAAAAGGTTTACTCATTTTATAGAAGGTAAGCACTTAGGTTTTATATGCACCTAGCGAGGCACTTGGCCCTGGTTCTTCCCTTTATCCTGCATGGCCCGGGGACAAGGATGCAGTAAAAGTGGCTGAGAGACGATAAAACTGTTATGGCTGCTAGCTTCAACATGAACACCTCGGCTCCTTAAACAAACTACAAGCTGCAACCGAGAAATGATTCACTCTCCTATTTGTTTTTTGGGGCAAATTTAGTAAATATATATATTTACACTGATAACTTTGTATTATTTCTTTATTATTTCTTGTTCAGACATATATCATCTCGTGGAATTTTACGCCTTTTTTTTGTCTCTCAATAAGGAAAGGAGTCTCTTTTCCCCTATTTCTAATTCTAACAATCCTTCTTCTGAGAAAATAATGAAATGCTTCATTCTGTTATTGGGTGCTTTCCGGTAGGAGCGTACGTTCTGTGTACGACAGTAAACATAAATCAGAATTCCATTTACCTTTTTATTTGAAATACAGACGTTTCCACGGGTGTTGTGTTTGGCACACATACAGGCCAACCCCCCAAAAGAAACGTACTAGATGATACCTTAACCGGCCCCCCGACATATCAGCTCGAATTCCTCTGTTGCTCGTGGAAGAAAAACGACTGCATCCCAAGCAGTTCGGGCAATTACTCCATATGGCGATGTGATATTTATGAAGAGCCAGTGAGTGAATGTTGTGCTGTAGACAGGTCATTACCTAAGTAACCAGTGCACACACTTGGCTTTTGGAGAATAATTTATCTGAAACCATAATAAATCAATGCATATTTAGAGAACATATGTTGCTCGATCCGGACAACTTGCAGGGGCCCGTGGTCCATTTATAAATTGCAAAAGTGGGGTCGCATTACCGCTATGGATGTCGAGAAGCGCATCTATGCAAATGACAAAGAAATGCAAATGTAGAGGGATCATCAAGCGGAGTGCTCAGGAATAGATTGCCCTCAAACCGTGATCGTTATGCAAACAGTTCAACCGGACCGCACAGGTCTATAAATATATATACAAATATATCTATTGAAAAAAAATGATTTATTTATTTTTCACAGCCCCCTGTCTGAGATGTGGAGTCGATTTAGGAAGGGGGCGGGGTTGGTGGGGTAGGAGGGGGGATCTATCAGATTTTCTTTGTTGATTTAGGACTATGAAAGATAAGCCCCCCCACTTTGTTTGACAAATAAGTGGTAAGTGAGGATCTCAAATCAGTCTTCCTTAATTGCCCTTAAGGCCCAGGCACCGATAATGAATCAATGTGTGTCACGGGAGTGTGTGTGTGTGTGTGCGTGTGTGTGTGTGTGTGTGTGTGTGTGTGTGTGTGTGTGTGTGTGTGTGTGTGTGTGTGTGTGTGTGTGTGTGTGTGTGTGTGTGTGTGTGTGTGTGTGTGTGTGTGTGTGTGCGTGTGTGTGTGTGTGGGCGTGGGGGGGGGGTGCCGTGCGGTATTTAAAGCAATAAGCGACTGCATTATATTCATATTTATTCTAAGTAGGTCTTCACGGTAATTGGCATGTTATTAGGCTGAGGGGCTTTTAGTCTGTATCAAAGTAATTGAATAAAAAACTAAAAAAAACAAAAAGGAGTGAAATATAGATCTGTCCGAGATAAACAAACAAGGCAGCTGTAATACGACAGGAAAGCAGTGAACGGTATGCTTAAGAAGCTCATTATTTCTGCCCAGGCGTCTCCGTTGTACCGGGAGAGAGAAATCGCAGCTCCTTCTCTGGAGAACATGGGCCTTCAAATATAGATATATATTATTATTATTATTTTGTTCCACTGTTGCAGCTGAGGACTATGGAAGCACCTCATCAATCCACTTATCCCTGTTCCTGGCTGGATAATCTGAGTGTCTGACACTAATGGTGGGTTTGCCTCACGACTGAGAAAATATACAGAGGAGCCAGCCCCCCCGACCCAAAAAAACCCTCCCAAAGACTCCCACCCGTTCCCCTCTCCCTCTCTCTCTCTCTCTCTCTCTCTCTCTCTCTCTCTCTCTCTCCCTCTCTCTCTCACACAAATGTGTGGGGGGGGGGGGGGGGGGAGAAAGAGAGAGAGGGAGGAGAAGAGAGGGAGAACTTCCTCACCCCACAATTTTTGTCCCCCTGTTCTATTTCTCTCCTTTTTACTCGCTCTCAATTGCACACACATATAGACACAATCTCTCTCTCACACGTATACACACACCTACGGAAACACCTCCCCACACACACACACACACACACACACACACACACACACACACACACACACACACACACACCCCCCTACCCCACTGCAACTCCCCTCGGTTCCATTGCTTCCACTGTTCAGTCAAGAGGGTAATCCTAAGCTCCTTTACTTATCTGCAGGAGGAATTTCCAGCATTAGTCATGATAAGACACAGGTCCTCTCTGATAAAGCCAAGGAAAGAGGGGGCAGCTCCTCTAAAGCTAACTCAGAAAGGGAAGATACTCGGCGAATGCTACTTCTTCAAGGGGTCTGCTGGTGTGTTTAAACATGAGGCCATCGCCTGGTTATAATGCGGCGAGCTCAGAGGAGTAAAGTCCCTGCGTTATTCCGGGGTTTCTTACGCGGCGCCGCAGCGCTAGCTAATACATCAGAACTCGGTTTCGCAGCAGCCGCCGCACACTCCCAAAAGGGGTTAGCATATGTGAGACAATTCAATTCCTGTGTTATGTCTCTAAAGCTCTGGTGCTCTGTCAACATTAAGTACCGGAGTGAAACGTGCGCCGCACCGCCTCACACTGTATATCCGTCGGGGTCAACCCCCGACCATGAAGGGTTCATTAGCAGTTTTGCTACCGTCCTAGCTTAAAGTGACCCAAAAATGAACAACAACCGACCAAAAATATACCTTCAGTGCAAACTGTTTCAGGGTATTATTTTTTAGAGGGCTGTTGTTTGTTTTGTTGTTTTTGTGAAATTCTGGGATGCTTTATGTTGCTCTTCGCTATCGCTGTTGGCTTAGCAGGGCAACGGTGATTTACACCTTCAGAGTCGACGGCGGAAGTACTGAGGCAGAGGAGAGGGGGGGTGTCGGGGGGGGGGGGGGGTGAAGATTAATCATCCTCTGTTCCTATGGACCGTCTTCTAGTTTTTTGTCTTTCTCATAAGCGCCATGCCTCTTTCCAGAAACAACAACACAGGTATTTAACCTGTTTCTTGTCATGGCCTGTCTGGAAAATCGCAATTCCTCTTGTGGAGGGGGGAGGTTTGGGCAGTCAGTGAACATGTGTTTATTTTCCCTTTCGGCTAAGTGACCAAACTATCTTCACTAATTTCATGTCACCACCGGCTCGCATGCGTCGCAAACCGACTTTCAAAGTTTTTAAGTATTTTTCTTCCTTCGTACCTTTCCACTCACAGCCCCAGGGCGATGATGACCCAGGGTTCACCCGAGGGTTACGGGCCACTAGTGTGGAGAAACCAAAACAGACGCCGGCCTCCAACAAGACCTCCGTCTCGCCCTCCCCGTCCTCCCCGCCCTATCCCCCTTGCGGGGAAAACTCCTGGGTTAAAGATAACGCAGTCGGACACATTCGTCTTGCAGGGCCAAGTTGCAAAGCAATTTGTTGAAGGTCAGAGAATATGTGATAAAAGTGTAGTCTTGTTAAGCATCCATCACCGGGGCGCCCCTGCTTGGGCTTTTGAGGGAAGATGTAGTGACAAAAACACACAATGGCTTCCCGGTAATGGGTTTAGGCAGGGATATTGGTTTGGGTAATACAGTTAATAGGCCGGCGGATCTAGGGGCTCTTTTAGGGGGATATGAGAGGCTCCGCCGGCTGTCATATTCTCCGATGAGCATATGCATTAGAGAAACTCTATTTAGTAAGAAGACAATTCAATTAGGGACGATGCACGGGGCCCCCATTATTTCCCCTGTGGCCGGCCGCTCAGCCCAGGCAATATTCAGATTTCATTGTTGTGTTAAAAACGCTGGAGAAATGTCAACGGCTGGGTTTCACAGTGTGGTTGAGGTTGAGATGGGGGGTAGGGGGGGTGTAGTGTCTGTGGAGGGGGTGGGGGGGGGGGCGGGGGGGGGGGGGGGGGGCTGTTGCAACATATTTATTTTGCCGGTCAACCAAATGAAGACTGAATTGAGGGGTTCAATAGAGGTACTGTCTACAGTAGCAATATTTTCTGGATTCGGGGCGCGACATTTATCTTACAACACAATGGCTCTGAGACCCAGTTTATATTTCAGTTGAGTTGGATGTATTTATCTATGTATCTATACCTATATACATACGTAGCCAATTGATCAGGAGGTGCCTAAAATACATTTGTCAAATCCATTGTGAAATTTAATAGCCTCATAAAAAACAGCTTCAAGTTGATCCATATGCTGTATTTTTAACAATATACGTGTGACCATGAGAGACAGTGCAACATTCCCTCAGCTAAGTCCGAGCCATTCAGTACAACATCAACAACAACGTCAACAACGTGTCCGAGTGCGCAAAATAAATCTGCGTTTGCGTTTTACATTACAGGAATCCATCATGAGCACTCGGCCACTACTGTAAACACACATGCTGCACGTATTATGTGTGCGTATGTCCATATATCCATCCAACGTGCCGCATCGGAGATGTCACCACCGGGCACCGACTCACACATGCTGCCTATATTGTGTATCACGAAAGGAATACAGACTCGAACCTCGGTACATCGGAACACATGTCCCACACCGTACACACATGTTAGCCGTTAGGACCGGGCCGGCCAGACTACACCTGTCTCTACTGCGTGAAACAAGAGATCCATGTCTACGGAGTAAGCGGGGGGATGGGGGGGGTGGGGGTGCAATGGCAACGCAACTGGGGTCATCTGATGAGGCATAAATCCAACCTAAAAAGGATGTGGCACACGTAATGGAGATACCCGCATATCAATGGATGGTTCCATGGTGAGGGATCGTAAAGTCCTGGCAGGGAGAAGGGGCGGAGAGTAGTAGTCTGTGTAAACAGAGCTATGTGGACCGAGACACAGCGCTCTAGTCCTACATTATGCTTAAAACCCTACACGGTAGCCATTGATAGCCGAATCGATAAATCTGCCAGGTAATGGTTGAGCAACTGCTGAACAACTGTAATCACTGTTATTCTGTATTTGTTCGGCATACTTTTTTTTTGCAATGGTGTGTTTTTAACTTCTGATGGGCACATTCCAACTCAGAGAAAAAGCCAACTTATTTTAACAGTTTTATCAAATACAGCCAGAAAAGTGTTTGGAGTCTTATTTACGGTCTATGTTGTATCATAGGACAACGTGTTTCATTTATTTTATTTTTATCTATCGACTTTATAGCAAAACAACAAAAAAAACTTTTATGAAGCCATACATACAGACAGTTATTAATGGACCTGAACGCTGTATTTAAGTACCAAAAAACGAAAACTCTGAAAACTTCGGCCGTGGCCGAGAAGAATAATGAGAGATGTTTCGGTTGATAAATGTGTCTCTGGATTTAGCCTTGTGTTTCACGTTTTATTTTCTCTCCCAGGAATGTCTCTGGGACTTCTCATCCACCCAACAGATAACCGAGAGATTTAACTGTGTAAACGAGATCTCCTCTTCACAGACATATTGAATGACGAGAGACATGACAAGATAGTGGCAGGCTACTAAGATTTATTCCGTAATCCGCCGGATCGCATAACTGCTTTGAGAACAGTAAACTTAGTACGTGGCACCAGCTGACATTCACATTTAATCCACCGCTGAATCGAATCCTTCCCCCAGCTTTGTCACACACATACCTCCACAGAAACACACACAAAAGAAAACGATTCCCATGTGCTTTTTGGGTTATTATCCCTGACACATGGCCGGATTATTATTATTATTACACCAGTTATGATCACAATAGCCCCGGTGTCCGTCTGTCCGTCTGTCCGTTGAAGTGTGATGTAGGACAACACGTGCTGGCGTTGCTGGCTCTGTCACAGAGCCACGGAGCCTCTCGTTAGGGCTCAACGACGGAAAGGACCTTGGACGAAGCGAGTACAGTGAAGGCGGCGAAGAAGGCAGCCATGTTGTTGCGCACCGAACAATAACATGGCCGCCGTCACTGTCGGTGCTTGCTCTGTCACGGAGCTACTGTGCTTCTCGTTATGGCTCAACGACGGAAAGGACCTTGGAAGAAGGGAGACAGTGGCCACGTTGTTGTTTACCTAACAACCAGTACGCAAGAACATGGCCGCCGAGCCTTTCGTCTGGCTCAACAACGGAAAGAACCTTGGAAGGATCGAGGTCGATGGTGGTGGCGGCGGCGGCGGCGACGGCGTCCATGTTGTGGCGTACCTAACAACAAAGGTTTCACGTTATCAACGCCCAGGGTGGCGTTCCTTCACCTCAACGCCTTTCAGCAGGGGGCGGGACCGGCCACCGCTTACCTTATTTTATTTATTTGTTACTTTATTTATTTGTTTAATTAATTCATTAGTTTTCCTCCTGACCGACAAGATCTCCCTTCGCCCGGGCAAAGACAAAGTTTGCCGGAAGGCAAACGGGTAGGGGAGGGGTTGACCGAGTTGGGGCGAGCGAGATGTCGTTAGACAAGAAAAGAGAGTGTGAGAAAGAGAGGGGGAGAGAGCGAGACAGAGAGAGAGTTACAATAGAAAGAGAGGAAGAAAGAAAGAGAGGAAGAAGAAGAAGAAGACGAAGAAGAAGGGGGGAAAAGGGGACACAACAGCGACCATATGTTCAATGTGACCCTCATTATTCTCAATTAGAGCAGCCATCCATGGGATGGTCTTGCTGATAACAGCCCATAACACCTTCAGTCCTCCCCTGGCACCACGGACAGCCAGGGCACCAAGCTCACGTGCGTGTGTGAGTGTGTGTGTGCGTGTGAGTGTGTGTGTGTGTGTCAGTCTGTCGCTGCTCACGTGGGTAACTGGTTGATGGGAGGCCCCCACATGAATACACTTAAGGGTGTATTTCAATATATCCACACACCCACAGTTATTAGTGTGTGTGTGTGCGTGTGCGTGTGTGTGTGTGTGTGTGTGTGTGTGTGTGTGTGTGTGTGTGTCTGTGTGTGAGTCCACATATGTGTTTTTGTGAGTGTGTGTCTGCATGTGGTACACCTGTGCATGTCTGTGTGAGTCCCCATATGTGTTTTTGTGTGTGTGTGCGTCTATCAATTTACCTGTGTGTGTGTGTATGTGAGTACACCTGTTTGTTTGTGTGTGTGTGTGTGTGTGTGTGTGTGTGTGTGTGTGTGTGTGTGTGTGTGTGTGTGTGTGTGTGTGTGTGTGTGTGTGTGTGTGTGCGCACATTTGTGTTTGTGTGTGTGTGTGCGTGAAGAATGTGTGCATCTGCACACACACACACAATAATGTGCGTGCACCTGTGTGTGCGCACGCGTGTGCTTACCTACACTCGTTCTTTCAGTTGTGTCTGCACACATGCACATGTACTCACGCTAGGGGAACTCGTGGTAGAGGCGGGGCGCGGCAGCGGGTGGGTTAGCAGGCAGGCGTCAGAGTCCCCTGGAAGGCATTCAAGGGGGTTTGCGGGGGCCACCGCCCGGGTCCCCACGACGTCTGGATGGATGAGTTGATGCAGAGTAATGGGGTCACATTGAGCATGTGATGTAAAAGGCTAACCTTAAGCCGGGCCGTTAATGACATTATGAAGCCGGCAGCGCCATTCCTCTTATCCGCCCAACGCATAACAAGAACAATATTTTGCGGAGAGGTTGGGGGGGGCTGTAATGTCATTGTTCCTATTCTCCCTCACCTTTACTGTTATCTTATTGGTCGGGGGGGGGGGGGGGGGGGAGGCGACGCCTGGCTGAGCCGAAGGTGACCCCCCCTCACGGGGAGAGCCATTGAGAAGCTGCTCTTTCAAGGATGGAGTGTGGAGGGAAAGTTTCCATTGTGTAATTACCTTTTCTCCTCCCCCCCCTTCCCCCCCTACCCAACCCCCAGTTGGTTTTAGTTAGCAAACGAGGGACAACAAATAAAAGCGTATAAATGATTTAATTTCAGACATTTTCATAACTTCACCACACATCCATAACCGGAGTGTTGTTGCCGTTTCCATAAATCCCTGTCAGACCCACGACATATAAATAACGCATAGCCTTTCCCTCACTCCGAATAAATGAAGTCTTTCGCTAAAGTAAATGAACGACGCTATAGGCGCTAATTATTTGCGACCCATTTCCTGTCTGCTGGCGCGATTCCCAAGCTCTTACCGTAATCTAAACCAACACCATGACATCACCCTCCTCCCCTCCATGTAGCCCCAATTCCTCCCTGCTTTTCTTTCTCCATTTTTTTTTTCTTTCTAAACAGCCCAGGTGATTAAGTTCCCCCTGAAGAGAGGGGAGTCAATGGGAGGCCATGGCATTGAGCGGACCCCCATCGATTGAAACCCAACGAGAGCTTCCCCCCCCCCCCCCCGACGCACCGCGTCATATAGAGCGGGCGCTAATGCTAACTGCTACGCGGCGCCCTCCCTAACCCCCCCCACCCCTGATCTTGTCCTCCTTGGACTATTGTCTTGGGATGCCCCTGAGGGCAGCTGGTGCGCATACATATACTCCCCCCACTCTCCCCCCAACACCCACACTTTACATCCCTGACAGACAGCGCACAGAACCAAATTACAGCCCTCTAATTGGGATGCTACATGGGGTTTTGACACAGGGTTCTCGTCACTGTTTTGACGTTTTGCTGAAATTTTGGGGCACAAGACATGAATGAGTATAGGACGTGATACGTGAGTGTACGATCTTGGGTTTGTGTGCGTGCTACATGCCTGTATGCAGAAATCAATGTGCAGTGAACAAATCAATACACACTCCTGCCCGACACTGACCTCTTGGGTTCATTAATGCTGGAGCTATCCTTTGAAGCCGCTGTTAGTTAAAAACGTATGGATGACGCAATACAGCAAAGAACGAAAAAGAACGTAGATCGACCGATGAATTCAAACAACGTTTCAAAATGTGCGTATTGTTCATTTTAGCATTAAAATGTGCATCCTCAAAAACATATCAATAGACAAACAATAATTGCTGCTAAATTGAACTCTGAGGTCATGTAGGTGTTACCCAGGGGGTGGAAAAGTATATTGAGAAACAGTGATCAAGCTCAATGGTTAAAAACGCTGTTAGTTAAAAAAGTATGGATTACACACCACAGCAAAGAAAAAATACGATATTTAAATTCTATTCAATTCAAGCGAGTCTTTCATAATTGACGTATTGTTAGTTTTAGCCTTGAATGTGCATCGCTCAAAAACATATCAATACGCAAACAAAAATGGCCGCTGCGTCGACCTTCGAGGTCTTGTAGGTGTAATCCGGCGGTTGGCAAAGGATATCGAGAAAACAGTGATCAAGCCCTATGGCCGCCTCCGCCGCCACGGCCGCCCTGCCTGCTGGAACAAGCCCATACGAGTTTGAAATTGATGAGCGTGCCGCTACAAGATCATGACTTTGACCTCCAGGGAATCTGATCCCCGCGACACCAGGAGTTTATTTTTCCAAAGCTACGGCTTGATATTCCAGCACTTAATTTAAGAGTGCAACTAAATCACAGCGAGCCATAACGTGTCGGGTGATCCCAAGACTGGCGGTACAGAAAAAAGAAAAAAGTGAGTCAGTGAGTGAGTGAGTGAAAAGCTGGGGTGGGGGGGGGGGGGGGGGGGGAGTCGGGGGAGGGAGAGGGGCGGAGGGGGGAGTGCGAAGAGGAGGGAAAACAGTAAGTAATGAAAAAGCTATGATTGCTTTTCTGTCCCTCCAAATGACAGTTAGCACCTCAATGACCTGCTCGGGGCAGGGCCATCTAGAAATGACACGCTAAGGCACAACGACATCTAACAGGGTAGTTACAAAAATCAATACAAAAGCCATTTCAAAAGATACTCAGCGAGAGCCCTGTGTGTGTTGGCCGCGGACGTCCGTGCGGCTGTGTGCGCTCCTCTCTCTGTGTGTGCGTGTCTGTGTGCATGTGCGTGTGTATGTGTAGGTTTTTGCGCGCGCGTGTTTTCCAGAGAAGGACCTGCTGTTATGTTCATTTATTGAGCAGGCCTTAAGGGGTGGAAAACAAACTTTTCTGATATACGCATTACCTCCCATTCAAAGGGTCTTCTCAGGGCTAAGCGATCACCAAGCACCCCCCCCTTCCACCTCACCCCATACCCCCCAAAGTCCTAGTGCTTAACACACACACAGCGGCCTTGGGTCCCACTCCAACATAAAAGGCCTTTCACTGCATGTTCAGAATGGCTTAAGTTTTAAATTCCCCCCTTCCACTGGATCCTATTCATCGCGGCGCTTTCAACAATGCTACGTTATCGGCAACCAGGAGGAAAAAAATGATGTCTCTTTGTGCGGGGCAGGGCAGGGGGATCGATAGGCCGTCTCTCACGGACGCTCCCAGGGAACACATGTACACCAGCCGGAGCCGGTTCGCCGCAACTATCTCGTCTTGTCCAGCAAGCGGCCAAACATCACCATATATTACCCCGTTTGATTTGTTGTCAATACCCAATCAGCACGCGGCGCGGCGCGGCAGGCAGAGCACAAAGACGGCGAGGAGTGTAAAACAGACGAATGGGCCGGCAGGACATCAATCCAGAAGGACACGTCAACCGGGGGGGGGGGGGGGGGGCAGGGGGCCCCCAGGATGAAATAAGGGCCCGTGTCGCCGGCTGAAATTTATAGACAGTAACATGTGAAAGTGCTCATTCCTCAAGCCCCACAGAGAGGGAGAGCGAGAGGGAGAGCGAGGCAGAGAGACATGGAAACAGAGAGAGAGAGCGAGAGAGAGAGAGAGAGAGAGAGAGAGAGAGAGGGGTCAATAGTCTGATCCGGGGTCCAAACAGATTTCACGTTTACGGGCGGATTCGCTCTGTGAAGGACCATTGACGTTTCCTCCCCCCCCCCCCCCCCCCCCCCTCCCCCTCTCTCTGTTTCGGTACAATGGAAACCAATTACAAAGACACAGCCTGTGTCTTGTTCGTTTATGTTTCAGTTCCATGTAATTTGCTTATGCATAATTTGCTTTTGCCCGCTTGCTTAAATAACAACCCTTGGGACATTTTTGCGATTTGTTTATTGCTGTTTCGTGCCGTTTCACCTACTCGTTCATACGTTGCTACAATTGCATTGATTGTTTTGTTTAAAACCTCGTCTGGCTCATTTTTTGCAAGAAGTGCATGTCTTGTTGTAGGAACATTGCGGGGACATGGACACAGTCTTATTGACGACCAACCCCGATGGGGCTCAGGAGCGGCAGCATCTTTGGAGGCATGGGGCTCAGGAGGTAGAGCGGGTTTGTTGGCAACTGGAAGGTTGCTAGTTCGTTCCTGGGGTCGGGATCGAGGTGTTGAGGTGTTGAGGTGTCCCTGAGCTAGACAACTCAGCCTGACCGCTCCTGACGAGCTGGCTGTCGCCTGGCACGGTTGACGCCGCCGTCAGTGTGTGTGAATGTGTGCCTGAATTGGTGAATGTGCGGCAATATTGTAAAGCGCTTTGAGTGGCCACTGCTTAGGAAAACGCTAAATAAATGCATTCCATTTACCATCAAGTCGGGTCCGCAAAGGTGCGGAATACAGCGACACATAGGAAACAAACGTCCAACCGCAGTGTTTCACCACGGAACAACAGGGAGGATGGCTAGACCAAACAGTGCCTGCAGTTACCCTACGTCGGTCCGGGTCTCTGACATACACCGGGCCTTGGTTCCGGTATGGGAACCCTCTGGCTGATATAATAATATAATGTAAGACAAAAAACGAAATCTGAAACACATCTTCAAGACACACATACATACATATATCTGTACGCATTCACACACAAACACACACGCGTGCATGCCGCCGAAAATAAATATAACATTGTCACTCCATCCCTAGACCCCGGTGTCAAGCCGGACCCCCGGTAATACAAAGTAATAATCAGGGGGGTCGGCGCTACGGAAATAAATTTAGGGTGGCCTGACACGCTGTTGGAAGAGAATAGCAATCAGCCAGTTTAATGCATTTCTGATGTATATTTAAAGCTGTGACACTAGGCCACAGATGTACACGTGTTGAGTTTCTATTTTGCAAAAGATATGGTTGGAGATAACCTATTATGGGACATCAGCTTCCTGCGCTGCCTTTGCAGCCGGACGGGAAAAATTCCATCACATGCTCTCTCCCGGAGATGTAATATCGAAACAAATTATGGCTGGAATTGAAAAGTCACAAGCTTATTCCATCTTGATCAAACCCCGCCGCTAGGAGACTTAGTGGACGAGTAAGAGTACTCCCAACATGCCTTTTTATTGCATTACCGTTGACATTTACAGCAGTTCAAGCTCCTGCTGTGTATACTAGTGTTTGGATGTGTATATTAATGTATATGTATATGTGTATATATACATATATAGATAGCAAGAGAGAGAGAGTTTGTATATATTGTTTCTATACTTTATCCATCCTCTTCAATTCTTATGTTTTGCTTTGAGTACATGAGAACAAGAGCTTGGAGGGGTGCTTTACTTAATGCACTCGCTAAAACCGTCCATCCATTCAGTCTGGGATTAACAGAAGACATCTCCTCTACCTTGCCCTGTAATAAAGTGGCAGCTACTCTACATCCCCAGCCAGCGAGACCGTTCCCCTCCATCGTCAATGACAGCGTTGACCGTCCCTTGAAATAAGGCCGCGACACGACTACAAGCCATTAACTCGCAGCTGCTGTATGGATTCATCTTCGACATTGTTTGTAACGTGCGGTGATCACATCACACAAAGGTACGCTACATAACGTTTGATTCGATGGCGGGGCGGGGCAGGGGATTTCCTTGCTCCTCTCCCCGAACGTGGAGGCTGCTGCGGCGGAGGCGACGGCGGTAATATAGAGCCGGTCTCATCTCGTTTTTATCGTCGGGCATATTGAACCGTCTGAGTGCGGCCTTTGTCTATCGCCTGGCACTGGGCACTTACTCACTTCCACGGTGATCAATTCTGACACGCTGGGAGTCGGCCGGAGATTTCTATTATCATATCGGATCCCCCTCCCTTGCTCTCATTACAAGTGACACGTCTAAAACAGTGACTGAAAGCTCCCGCTACGCGCCGCATAATTACAAAGCCGCTAGAAGATTCCTTTCCTCTCTTTTCCTTTTTTTTTTCCAGAGAAGATATTATGGTATTTCGGGGTAGAAGCCAAAGGATGTGGCGCTGGTGATTGTGGTGGTGGTGGATGGGGTGCTGGTGGAGGTGGTGGTGGTGGTGGTGGTGGTGGTGGTGGTGGTGGTGGTGGTGGTGGTGGAGGGGCGGAGGTGGTGGGGGTGGTGGTGAGGTTGGGGTTGGGGTTAGTGGTGGTGGTGAGGTTGGGGTTAGGGTTGGTGGTGGTGGTGGTGGTGGTGGTGGTGAGGGAGGGAGGAGATGGTTGTGGGGGTGGGGGTAGAGGTGGTGGTGTAGGGGGTGGTGGTGGGGTTGGGAGTGGGGTTTGTGGTAGTGGTGGTGGTGGTGGAGGTGGTGATGGTGGCGGGGGTGGGGGTGGGGGTGGTGGTGGCGGTGGTGGTGGCGGTGGTGGGGATGGGGATGGTGGTGGAGGTGGTGGGGGGGGGATGTTGGAGAGGAGATGTCTTGGTGGGACATAAAAGATCTCACAGGAGTTAAGATGAGTGCAAGTTAGGTACAGTGACCTACCTCCCCCCCTCCGAACCCCGGCCTTGAGGGATTCCGTTTAGAAGATGGGGGTGATGGAGTTGGTGATGATGGGGGTGAGGGTGGGAGGGGGGGAGGGTGGAAGAGACGATTCCCTCGGCCTCCGCGGAACCTCGTTAACGACTTCCGAGACCCATCAATATTTCACAACGCTATGATTGAAATTTCAAATTCGTGCCCCGTACGATTATCGCAAGGGGGTAAAGGAGAGACGAGGGGGGAGATAGAGAGAGAACAGGAGAGGGAGAGAGAGAAAGGGAGAGAAAATAAGAGAGAGAGAGACGTTTTTCTGAGAGCTATTTTGGACAAAGACTGCGATTAAGTGAGGCCGCGGCGAGTCAATTAGGAGTGGGAATACGGAGGCCGTCTCTGACAGAAGTTACTGAATCATCATAACCGCTTGGATTATCCAGTGATCACTGAGATTTAAGATGAAACCAAAAAGACCCTCTTTCCTTGTCCGGTAACCATTTAATATGGATCACACAAGACCGGGGGGCTGCGTAAGAGGAGAGCGAGGCACAGAGAGGTTAAATTCCTTTCCTCGCAACTCATTCTCGTA
>NW_026613591.1:0-22933 GCF_026213295.1 Gadus chalcogrammus
AGAGAGAAAGAGAGAGAGAGAGAGAGAGAGAGAGAGAGAGAGAGAGAGAGAGAGAGAGAGAGAGAGAGGAAACCATACAGAACGTAGGGGGATTTTACCGACATAATAAAAGACTAATTAGATTGTGAGCAGAAGCAAACACATCAGTGTTGTCAGGGAATCAAAAAGCAGAGGACATAGAGAGAGAGAGAGAGAGAGAGAGAGAGAGAGAGAGAGAGAGAGAGAGAGAGAGACACAGACAGACAAACAGACAGACAAACAGACAGACGGACGGACGGACGGACGGACGGACGGACGGACGGACGGACGGACGGACGGACAGACGGACAGAAGCAGATCAACAGAGCGAGAACGAGAGCAGGAGAGAGAGAAATGTCGCCCTAATGAAACTGAAAATAGAATTCTAAGAGTACAGTGAATATGTCATGTTTCCTAACAAATTGTCCTCCTAAGTCGTAGCGCTCCGGGCCTAATTTGGGTCAGCGCTAAAGGAGGCCAAATACAGAGTTAAGTCAACATGATGCCCCATGAAACCAATTTTAGATTCCAGGTCCAGTTTGGCCTAAATACATAGGAAATGTAATCAAGAGACAAGCATTTATTGAAAGACACAGCCATCGTTAATAATGCCCTGTTACAGTTATATTTTACTCTTCCACGTTTAAAATCTAAAAATCGTAACCGATTCATTGAAAGTCATTTAATGTCTAAAAGTGTGAGGCTAGTGTTTGATTGAAAGATATATACATGTTTAATTGTCCCAATTAAACTTAGTGTGTCCTTAATTTTTTTGGTTCAGCTATTTTATGTTTCAAGTCAAATTGTTTTCGTCAGAATAATTGAAAGGCTTTCATGAATTTAGTGTGTGGCCAGTGCTACCACTAAAGGGATTACATCTGTGTCAGATCATTTAAAAAAAGGGATATTTCCCCAGAATACGAACACATTTCTGAGAACTTTAACTGTGTTAGGCATTGGGAAAAAAGATTAGCAGTGTATTATCTCATTAAAAGTACCCACTATTCTGTGACTCACGGCAACATCTTAACTGAAATAATAAGTGTGTCAATAAGTCTGGATCTGCTTTACTTTAAACTTCAAAGCATTCCCCACTTCAATCCCTCCACCCCCCAAATCTCAGAAGATTGGAATTTCAAAACTCCCTTCAGTGTTTCAACGGACATCAACCGTCTGATCCTGATTGGCTCGTCTTCCAAAACGCCCCTCTGGGAAGTCCTGTCAAGATCAGACCGCCGAGGAGACGGACGAGAAGGGAGCCAAGGAATACTAGAACCAAACCAGGAGAAGAACCTAGCCAACCTGGAGAGAGAGACGAGATGGGAACCAGTCTAAACTAGAACCACCAGGAGAGAGACGATTGATAGAACCTAGCCAAACCAGGTGACAGACAATAAGAACCCAGGAGAAGATAGAAACACCAGGAGACAGATGAGAAGAACCCAAGAGAAACTAGAACCTAGCCCAACCAGTAGACAGACGAGATGATAGAACCTAGCGGCTAGCCAAACCAGGAGACAGATGATAAGAACCCAGGAGAAGATAGAAACACCAGGAGACAGATGAGAAGAACCCAAGAGAAACTAGAACCTAGCCCAACCAGTAGACAGACGAGATGATAGAACCTAGCCAAACCAGGAGACAGATGGTATGAACCCAGTAGAAGATATAACCTAGCCAAACCAGGAGACAGATGAGAAGAACCCAGTAGAAGATATAACCTAGCCAAACCAGGAGACAGATGGTATGGGAACCAGGAGACACTATAACCACCAGGAAACTGACCGGAAGAACCCAGGAGAAGATAGAACCTAGCAAACACAGGAGACAGACGAGACAAACCAGGAGGAACTAGAACTTTGCCAAACAAGGAGACAGACCCGAAGAACCCAGGAGAAGATAGAACCAAACCAGGAGAAAGATGTGATGGGAACCAGGAGAAGATAGAAGCAAGAACCAAACCAGGAGACGGATGAGAAGAACCCAGGAGAAGATAGAACCCAACCAGGAGACAGACGAGATGATAAAACCTAGCAAAAACCAAGTGCCAGGCGAGATGGGAACTCAGGAGACCCTAGAACCACCAGGAAACAGACCCGTAGAACACAGGAGACGCTGTGACCCAGAACCGAACCATGAGACCGAGGAGCAGAACCCAGGAGGAGATGGAACCTAGCCAAAAAAAAAACAAAAAAACATTCATATGATATCACCCACCCCATTCCATCCTGACAACCTCCTCCTACTCAGCTACTTCTGTGGAGGTTATTATGGTCTGGCACTCAGCAGCTTTCTCCATGCCCAGCGTTTGGGAGTGTGTGGTTCAAAGCACAGGATCCTGATTCCAAATAACTACTTCTCCTTCTCTTATTTAAGTGCATACAGTAGTGGATATCATAAGTATTTTCACGCTTATACTTTAGGCGTAAATGGTGGACTGCATTTATAAAGCGTTTTCTAACCAGTGGCCACGCTTTATAATTATCGTCTGGCATTCACCCATTCATTCACACGTTCACACACCGACAGCGGTGTCAGTCAAGCAAGGTGACAGCCAGCTCGTCGTCGGGAGCAGTCAGGGTGAGATGTCCTCGCTCTAGGACACCTCAACACTCAGCTTACAGGAGCCGGGGCTTGAACTAGCAACCGTTATTTTGGGATATAATAATAGGAAAAGTTAAGGATTGCAAAATACTGTATGAAGCAACACATTGAAAACTGCATTAAGGGTAGTCACCACATTTTTTCAGTGTTTTTCCATTAAAGGTATTCCAGTATTTAATAATATTTATTCGAAATCATCAGAATTTATTCCCTGATTAAACACCTGCCAGTTTGCCTCAGTGACATCTCATTCATTCGGTAAACAAGCGTTTTGGCATCTAGTGCAACAAAGGCTCTAGTGCTGACACACACACACACACACACACACACACACACACACACAACACACACACACACACACACACACACACACACACACACACACACACACACACACACACACACACACACACACTGCAGTGATACCTGTGAAGTATCTAGCATGTTATGTCATCAAAATGGTAACATTCATTAATCTATAAAATACGTCAACAGCAGCCATGTGTATGCAGAAATAAAAACGCTATTTTCCACTTCACGTTGGCCCAGCGGAGCTTCCGTACTGAATAGTACACGGTGGGCAGCGTTGCCAGATTGGGCCAGATATGCGCTGCAATTCCTAGTTTTATGGAACGGCGCGCTACAGATAGGGTTGCCAGATTGGGTGGGAAATATGTCCCAATCTGGCAACACTGACGTTGGGCTTACAGGAAGCGTCCAAACAAAAGGAAAACAGCGCAGTTTTCCACCAGTTTCTCCACCAAAAATGCGTTTAAGATCCTAAAATCATGCGGGAAACACTCTACTAAAAAGGGATTTCACGGGTTTGAAACCCCAGATGTCTTGATGAGCGGTGGAAAGTTCGCTGAGCGCACTTGTGCTTGGGTTAATGTGTGTTTGGTTTGATGCCCATCGGCGGCTCTCTGACCATCCATCAGCCGTGCTCTGGTCCACCTTAACGGGGATCTAGAGCTATACACCCTCGAGTCGTACGGACGACACGCCCATAACGCCTTATCCCTCACCAGGGTGTCTGTAGTCCCAGAAGAGGAGGGGTTCGGATCTCTAGAGGTAGGTGTGGGATCTCATAGCTGCTGTGTTGTTGTTGTGATGGCTTGGCTGATTGTTGGGGATCTGGTCGTGCTCTGTTATACTTTCACAGCAGGCTTGATGCAGGCTTGTCCAGCTCTACTCTTCCACCTGAACGATGTGTGTTTATGATGCAAATTGTCCTGAAGCAAATCTGTCTCCCCCAAGGCGTATCCATAACACCCACAACTATTGCTGTGTGTGTGTGTGTGTGTGTGTGTGTGTGTGTGTGTGTGTGTGTGTGTGTGTGTGTGTGTGTGTGTGTGTGTGTGTGTGTGTATGAAACCACACACACACACACACACACACACACACACACACACACACACACACACACACACACACACACACACACACACACACACGCAATACTGGTGGGTTTAAACTCTTATTAGTTCTAGGCAAACTCTTCAGGCCATCAATAATACAGAAGTTCATAAATGAATAAACTGGAGTAGTATTGGTGCAACAACTGTCCTTACCGACCCCTTCCACTTCACAGCTTATGAAACATTGTACCTGGTGGGGCCGAAAGGTTCCTGGTTTGAACCCAAAGCCTGTGGGCTTCCTTGAGGAAGACGTGTACTCCCCCTGTGTATGAAGGGATTTTTCAAAATGTATAAATAAAAATGCGCCCTTTAATAATACTGATTGTTCAGGTTCTAACAGCAATCAGCTACTTACATTTACATTTAGGGCGTTAAGCAGACGTTTTTATCCAAAGCGACTCAATAAGTACATTTGTCAGAAGAAAGAGAAACAACAATATACTGTATCTCTGTGGGTACAGTAAGGATGTTCATAGAAACAAGTGCCAAGCACTAACAATCGCTAGGTTAACCCATTCCCCGTATACAACAAAGATAGCTAGGAGAAGATGCTGCGCGATGCTAAGGACTATCTTCCAGTGCAAGGACGCACAGCTACAGCCTACAATAAGTGTGTAAGAGAGGTGTGTGTGTGTGTGGGGGGGGGGGCTTTGTGATTTACAGTTCTTTTAGAACAGCTTGCAGGCGTTGTGAGGCACGACGTTGATTGTCTTGGACGAAAGCGTCTACATGTATAACATAAGGACTACATAGTAATAACAAAACACGCAAACACGAATCCTAACAACAACGCTGTTCCCGATTGGTCCCCGCAGAGGCAGGATGCCTCGGCTGCAGTCGGGCGTGTGGAAGCACTTCACCCCCGCCATCAAGGACGGCCGGGAGACCTACATGTGCAACTACTGCTCCAAGACCAACTCCAAGAATGCCACCAAGATGCAGATGCACCTGGACAAGTGCAAGGAGTACTCGGTGTTCTCCCAGCAGTCGCCGGGGCCCGACGGCAGCTCGTCGGCCTCCATCCCCGTCCCGTCCTCCTCCTTCCTGCCCTCGTCCACGCCGGGCGGCGGCGGCCAGTTCCTCATCGACTCGGTGGACCAGGGCAGCCAGGCCTTCGCCGACGAGTGCCTGGCCCGTGCCGTGTACGCCACGGGCTCGCCGCTCTCGCTCACGGACGACGTGTACTGGCGGCGCTTCTTCGGCGTGCTGCGGCCGGCGTACTGCCCGCCCACGCGGCAGGCCCTGTCGCTGCACCTGCTGGACTGCGAGTACGAGCGCGTGCAGGGCCAGGTGCACCGCGCCATCGGCAAGGCGGACTGCGTGGCGGTGGTGAGCGGCGGCTGGGCCGTGGCGGGCGCCGCCGTCCGCTACGTGGTCTCCACGCCGCTGCCGCTCTTCTACAAGAGCGAGGCGCGCGAGGAGCGGGCGAGCATCGGCGAGGCGCTGAAGGCGGTGATCGGCGAGGTGGGGCCGCAGCGCGTCTTCGCCGTGGTGACGGACGACGCCCCCGACATGGCGGCGGCGTGGGCGCAGGTGGAGGAGGCCTTCCCCCACGTGTCGGCGGTGGGCTGCACGGCGTTCGGCCTCCGCCGGCTCTTCGACGAGGGTGGCGGCGCAGCCGTCGCTGAGGGCGCTGGGGCAGCGGGCGGAGCAGGTGGCGCGCTACGTCCGCGAGCGGCCGGCGCTCGCCGAGACGTTCCGCCACTGGCAGAGCTCCAAGATAAGGGGCGGGGCCGCGGCGCTGCTCTCGGCGCCCCTGGCGGCGGCGGCGGCGTGCCCCGGGGCCGACTGGACGGGCGCGCTCGCCGTGTTCGACGGGCTGCTGGAGGGCCAGGCCACGCTGCAGGAGATGGCGCTCTCGCCGACGCTGGACGTGGAGGCGGCGGTGCGGTCCTCGCTGCAGGACGCCGCCTTCTGGAAGGGCGTGGCCAGCAGCCGCAACCTGCTGTCGCTGGTGGGGAACCACATCGAGCACGCGCGGCGGGAGGACGCCGTGCTGTCGGGCGTGGTGGAGACCTTCGGCCAGCTGCGCTACC
Source organism: Gadus chalcogrammus (assembly GCF_026213295.1). Classification (NCBI taxonomy): domain Eukaryota; kingdom Metazoa; phylum Chordata; class Actinopteri; order Gadiformes; family Gadidae; genus Gadus; species Gadus chalcogrammus. Next base: position 6,077 of record NW_026613591.1, read on the forward strand.
ACCTGGGCGCCTCGCTGCCCGGCTCGGCGCTGCTCGGCGGCGAGCAGAAGGCGGTGGCGGCGGCGCTGGACCGCTGCCAGGCGTTCTGCGTCAAGCCCATCCACGCCGCCGCCTACATGCTGGACCCCAAGCACGTGGGCCAGCAGACGCTGTCGGGCGAGCAGATCAACTCGGCCTACTTTGTCATCTCCAACATCTCGCACCACCTCCACCTGGACCAGGGCAAGGTGCTGGCCAGCTTCGCCCGCTTCTCCGCCAAGGAGGGGCTGTGGAAGGGTGGGGGCATCTGGAGCTCCTGCCAGCACGTGTCGCCCTCCACCTGGTGGAAGGGGCTGTGCTCGTCGGAGCCGCTGTCGGCGGTGGCGTCGGCCATCCTCCAGATCCCGCCCACCACTGCGGCGTGCCAGGCGCTGCACGCGCGGCTGGCGGAGGCCAAGGCGCGGGGGGGCGGGGCCGGGGGCGTGGCGGCGGAGCGGCTGGAGCGGCTGGTGGCGGTGCAGACGAACCTCCGCGTGCTGGAGCCCAGCGAGCACGACTTCGCCTCGCCGGAGAGCGAGGAGGATGTGAAGGTGTCCTTCGAGTCGGAGACGCAGTAGGACTGGTTTCGGGGGGGGGGTTGGTGCGGGGGGGGGGGGCTGTGATGCGTCGGACGCCTGGTTCGACCAGCGAAAGTTAACTCTGTAAGTTATGGGGAGGGGGAAAGATTACGTCACTGTGCGCGTTGGAAGACATTTTGGCCCCGAGACTAAAGAGTCAAGATGTGTTCCTGACAGTTTCCTAACGAGGAACAGATCGGGAAATTAACAGAGGAGAATATTGTGAAGAATGATATTTTGGAGTCAATTTGTTAATTGGCTCGTACAGAACGATCAGGACCAAGATTGATTGACCGACGCGAACGACCCACCTCATGCTTTTACTTCCATGGAAACAGCCAAACGGTGCCAAACAAACGTTTGACGATATATTATCATTGCGGGTTGCGTTGAAGTCAAACGGGAGAAAACGCAACTCCTTTCTAGAGTTTCGATTTTGCTCGTCCTACAAGGCAAGTAGATATAAAGTGTATGGATATTAATTGTATAGTATGGTTTTTATCGTGGAGGCGACAGGTTACATGATGTTTGTCTGTGTTTAAAAGTGTTAAAATCATGTTTTATTTCAACAACACCAGAGTTATGCTTTAATGCCTAGTTGCCTTTTCTTCCTCTATTTACTAACGGTATCCTATATCATTAGCATAGGTAAGTCTCAGCCAATGATTTCTTATATACACACACAGAATCTATTTCTTTATATTCGGAGAAGCGAAATACATTGGGAGAAATTGTTGGCTAACCAGAATCATTTCTTGTTTGTTTTAAACTGTGACTGTAAATATGTTACCTGTTTTTTTTTTTTTTAATCAGGCCTTGGTCTGTTTTAGAGGAGTGAGAATAGTTTCTGATGATTACAAGAATACTACAAATCTATATATTGGCTTTTGGAAATGTCTAAACCTGATTTGATTTTAATGGTTTTAAATTATGTTTGTATCTGCAAGATGATAAAATCCAACAACTTGATTCCTTTGCAATGTTTTTAATATATAATGTTTATCGATAAATCAGATGATTAAATTCCATTTATCGCTCGACTTGGCAGAAATATAGTATAATAAACGTAAGTGCACAATTCCATGAAAATAAAAAACGTTAACTTAGAACGAGTGCGGACCAAGGCATTAACTACATAGTGAGCGGCCGCCATCTTTCTACAGTGGCCCATAACAGACAACCTGCGCTAGAGGGGACTTGTCGCTACTTGTATGCAATGACCTCTACTTTTACATACTAAATAACAAAATGCACTTTCTATATCTAGCAAGGAACCTCCTTCATTTGGTCGTAAACTGCAACCTCACCCCTAAATGCCACTAAATCTTACACACTACACCTTTAATAAAAGACGGGGCTTTTTTTTTTACTCAAGTTTGATTGGGAAATGATATCGTCCTAGTAGAATATTAAAAGTTAAATATATCATAAAAAAAAACTAAAAATATGAAGTAAAAAGGTACTATATTCTGCTGAATGTCAATTTTAGTTAGCGGTGTGCTGTCGGGTATTTTGCTCGGTAGCGTCCACAGCTGTGAGGGCGGTAATTGGAACGCAGCCCTGCTTGGTGCGTTTGCAGAAGAAAGAATAAAAACTGAAACGGAGCCTTTGAAAGATGTGCGGCGTCCGAGGCAGATGGCGACGCGTCGGCCGGGGATTTGAAACGACGCCGTTCGGTGATTCAGTCGCACTGAAAACCAGCCAGAGGACGGGCGGAACGGGAGAGGGAAAAGGAAAGGCAAGGTTGCATCGCTGTTTCGTCAGTGTCGTTTTATGTGCGGCGGTGGTGTCGGAGCTGTTTCATCCGATGCTGCTCAGGCTGTTTGAAGGCAGCACGCTTTGGGCCGTGTCTCATCGCTGCAATGTAATTGAACGTGTTAGCAGTTTAAATGTCTAGTTTAACTCGCTCCAAGTGTGTGGGTCTTCCTCTCCCTAAACTGGAAAAGATGCAATTAATTATTGCAATTCTTCAACCGAATAAAGTTTCAACAGAGTGTAAGAGTTGAATATGAATATTACATTTAACTAATTGAGAATAGCTAATTCAAGTTCACTTGAGAAGATACTGGGCAGAGACAGAGATGCTGTTGATGAAACCGGCTCATGGGTAATGTAGGCCATCCCTCTGAGTTTACATTTTTAGTCGTTCTTTTTTTCATTTCACAGTCCATTCTCTCTTTTTTTCCCTCTAACTCGTGACAGACCACATCTCTGGAGTTTTCCAAGATATTCATCTACAGCGCTCTGACCGTCGCTTCCACTGTAATGTTTTTTCTCAAATATGTCAGATATTATATATCACACAACTTTAAACAGTGGTGAACATTAAACAGAAGACTTGTCCAATCTCAATGTCCTGTGTACACCAGTGGAGACAAAGTGCTCCTCACATTCCATCCCTCTACCGAACCCTTCAGCCCATAGAAGCTCAGATACACACACACTCTCTCAGTCTAGGGCTGTGGGCCGTCTGCAACTGGTACGATGGTTAAAGTCTCTCCTGTGGGTATCTTGATTGGGAGATTTTGCATCCCGTCGTGATCTTGTTATTTAACAATGCTGTACACTAAATTTCCCTTCCCTTTCCCAAAGACGCTTATCGTTTCTGCGATCCGACATTTGTTGAAGTCTGAGGAAAGCACACTTAAATCTGTTATTGGCATCTTCGATCTGACGTTTGCCAAAGTTATCGGAAGAAGTGCTAAAGTTTGATATCGGCATCAGTGATCCGTCATTTTCAAAACTTAAAGGAAGACGCGCAAAAATTCAATGTCGGCTTCCATGAACCAACATTTGCCAAAGATCCCATTTTTTCATCTGCGCTCCAATGTTTTGCTGAAATCGTATATTAGCAACTGCGAGCTGACATTTGCCAAAGTTTGCGAAGAAAAACCAACAGATGAGAAATTAGCATCTTCAATCCAAGGTTTGACCTTAACGGAAGTTCTGATAAATAACACACCACTTTGTAGCATCTGCGATCGGACGTTTGCCAAAGTTTGCGGAAGATGAATCAGTTAATGACCCATTAGGTTTTATCGGCCGCTGTTCTCTGGGCTGCGACGGCGACACACTGTAGTCAGACGACAAGGGGGAGTGATGCTTTATGGAGTGGCCACCGGTAATTCAAATCAAGATGAAGTCTGGCGTGATTACGATGTAATGCAATCAGACGGCTCCGCGGAGGATATGATCTGGCGCCCGTTCCACCGTCACTCTACCCTGGACGATGGATGATGTGTCGTCGTTCTGGCACATATTGATAGCTGGCATTCACTGTGTGTGTGTGTGTGTGTGTGTGTGTGTCTGTTTTGCGAAAGAGCAGGAGGAAAAGACAGATCGGGTGTGCTTGCCTCCACACAAAAAACAAACACGAAATGTAGTTACACTGCGGATGTTGGCACAGAGAACCAATGGAAATCCATCTTCTGGCAGGCCAGCAGTGCTCTGTTTGTGTGTGCGTGCGTGTGTGTGTGTGTGTGTGTAAACGAATGCCTAGGGATCAGAACTACACAATAAGAGTCCTTGCTAGTCCCTTATCCCTGAATAGAAGGGCATAAAATAGAAAGGGCTGACCTTGACTCGGGGCAGGGACTGGCAGACAAGCGAATGGCCCTACTCCTTGCTAGTCTCTGCAGTCATAAATGCAAATGCTGAACCCGCAACCCTTTATGTTTTCTAGTTGTCATCCTTACTAATTAAGTCATGGAAGAAGGCACTTGTCACGGCCCCCTCACTATGTGTTCCTGCTCTATAAATAATCGGTTATTCACCGAGCGTCCAACTAAGTGTGTTCTCAAACTACTAAGAGAATCACATTAATATGCTACACCGGGACACGGCTGTCTGTTTATTCTCCTTGGCTGGGTCCTTCCACGATTGCGCTGATTCCTGCAGTCTGGCCTTGCTTGGAAGTCTGAAAGTTGTATTAATAGAAGACACGTCTGCCTATTCAGCAGCGATCGCCCTCCTAGCCAGGGATCCCTGCTGAGTTCTTCGTCTGGGTTTTGAGGTTTTGCTCCATGTTTTTTTAGAGCAGTGGTTCTCAAATGGGGGTACGTGAACCCCTAGGGGTACTTTGGAGTACTGCAGGGTGTGCTGAAAAAAGATTCAATTCTGAAAGCTAGACATAAGACAAAAGAAAGTGGTTTAAACATAAATCTGACAAGGAGAAAGGAAAATAATCACAAAATTGTGAGTATTGGAACTCTATAAATCTTTGGGGGTTTGTGAGGACTTTGAGGCTGTTGCTGACCGAGGCTAACAGTCTAGCTCGACAAGGTTTTTAACTCATCAACACTGCCAGGGTTAGGGGTTGGATTCCCCACTGAACAGGAGTGAGTGTGTATGTTAATGTTCACGCTCACGGTGTTGTTAGATGGTTTGGATAAAAGGTGTCCACCAAAGGGCGTTAATATTACACTTATGAGTTTGGTTAGACCATCATCGCTAACATTAGGCCTCTCATATAACAGCAATTTCCCAGAAACCAGTATCTTAGGCGAATCATTTCAATGTCCCAACCTGGGACTAATAAACTACACCCTGCCTTATTTTAACAGTGTTCGTCTGTCACGTTCTAACTCTCATACTCGTATACTCTCTCTCTCATACTCAAACGCGATGTGAACTCCTTCTCCACGCCGAAATCGCCCTGAAATATACATAAATACATAGAAAGTAAATTAAAACGAAAGGAAGCAGATGGTGTCAGTGCGTCTGTGTCTACGTGACGGTGTACCAGGGAGACTGCGCTGGCGTGGTTCTGAGAAGATGGGAGGATTTGCGTAGTAAAATATGTAAAGTAACGCGTGAAGCGTGGAGATGGCGGCGGCGGCGGCGGCGGCGGCAGCGGCCTACCGTGGCACGTCCTGTTCCTGCTGCGCTCAGCGACTCCCTAATGCGTTTGTAATTACCTTCTTACACAGCCGACTCATAATTAGTTGATCGTTGCGTACTTCTTCTCCCTCTGTCACGCTAAGTCGTCCCTCGGCTAGCCGAGCTCGCCTGTAATTTGGGTCGTTCTGGTGAGAAGAACCCGAGTGATATTAGTTCAGCCGCAGGAGTACGTGATTATGGTGATTCCGTGTACTTTCATGTCGTCACGGATTGGATTATAGTTTTTTTGGACCGATTCCACCAATGGTGAATTTGAAACACGTTTGGGTTATTAGTCTTGGGCCGCTGTTCCGACTTTACTGTTTGTTATTTCGTACAGAGAGAGAGTCTGAGTCCAGGTACATGTCATTAAGGTGCAGGTTTGAGTCGGGCATCTTACTCTGGGTTGGCTGAGGACATCGAGCATCGAACCCAGAACATTTTGGCAGAAAGTGGAACAACCTAACTCGACAACCCTGCCCTGCTCCAGCTAATGATAAACATGAGGGTTTCTTTCTTCAGTGGATTGAAGATGCAGCAACAAGCCATACTGAAAACATTTACTTACATTTATTACCCCCTTGCAGATTTTTTTGGACCAAAGTTTAGCGCAGTTGTGTTTATTGGTTTGTGCGTTGCCAGTTGCTACCGGTGTGGTGTGGTGTTTTGCTTGGAGCGGGTACACGATGAGACGCAGTTGGCCCTGGCTTCGACAGTTTTTTCCTCAGTAAATACTAGCTTCTCTCGCTTCACCTTGCAGAGCCAAGAAAGGCCTTTTGGGAGCAGACCCAGCCGAAATTACACTCTGTCGGGCCAGGACGGTCTGTGGTGGTTAAGGATGTTCCCTTCACAGGCCAGAGGTCCTTGGCTCGAACACCCCAATATTCACCGTTTACATGAGGCCATCGCATCCCCAGCCCTCGAGCAAAGCACCTTAACCCCAATCTGCTCTTTAATGAAATGTGTCTAAAAACCAGTCGCTTTGGTAAAAAGCGGAATGCTAAAATATAAACGGTTTCGATTTCCTAGAACATTACCTACCGCTCTGAGCCATCTGCCACTACGAGATATGAGAAGGAGGATTCAGGGAAGGAAAGAGGAACACTTCTGGTTGAGAGAGTGAGGTTCCTATGGAAGGTAGTGGAAGAACGTTCTAGGGGAAGGACGTGTTCTGTCTGGGGTGGGGTGACTCACTGGGCTCAGCTGTGAAAACAAACCAGTACCAGAGCTCTCCCTGCACTAGGCTAGTGGGAGACTGGGGAGCCAGACTGGGGAACCAACACGAAACCGCCTTCCATGCCTTCCACTGAGAGGGGAAGTCATGGTCATACCCAAGATGCTTATTTAAGCCCTAGCGAGGGACAAGAAAAACGTACATAAGTGGCTATGATGTCATTGTTCATTTTTAGGTGGAGGTTACATAGGCCTCGGTTGGACGAGCTTGCAGTCAAAAAAACGATTGCCGTCATTTATCCTCGTGGTCTCTCGCCCTCCCCTCGCCACTCTCTCTCTTCCCATCCTCGGGCTCTTGAGCAATATGTATGGGGCAACTCCCTCTGTTCTTGCTCTATGTCTCTCTCTCACTGTCTCTCTCTCTCTCCCATGAAAATAGAAGGTAATTCAGAGTCCCATTGTTTCAGCTAACGAGATGGAAAGCGAGGGCGAGAGAGAAAGGGATTGCACCGCTCCGGCACTCTCTCTCCTCCGGCACCAGAAGATGGCGTTGAGCTAAATCGCGGGCCGCCATAACGTCAAGCACATGTGGCTGGGCTGTATTTTATCTCTCTCACTGTGTGTGAGCCCGCCAGGGAGATCTGGGAGCGAGCGGGCAGACCGAAAAACACTCTCTGGCACAGGAAGCCCTCTGAAGAAACATCTGATCTGGTTTTGGTTTGAAAACCATTTATTTTCTGTTAATGGGAGTCACTCTTTGTTCACAGACGGCTTTGGTTGTTTGTCTGCAGGCCCCAGAATGAAAATGGGGTTGGTTTTATAAGCCAGCTACAGCGTTATATATATATATATATATATATATATATATATATATATATTAGTAATAAAGAGCTAGGGTCTGCTTTTATGGGGCCATAAGGGGAATCTGCATGGACATATTTGTTCTCTCCTTTCGAGAATACACTGTTGTTCGTGTTGATGCATGGTTTCCATGGTTACCATACAGGATCTCATCCATCGCTGTATACACGTGTGACCCATGCTAAGGCATGTTGTTCTAGGTGTGTGTGTGTCAGGTGTGTGTGAGTGTGTGTGAATGGATGTTTATAGTGAGTAGGAGCACATATGTTAGTGCACTTACATGCATGTGTTGTTATTGAATTTGTGTGTGTGTGTGTGTGTGTGTGTGTGTGTGTGAGAGAGTTTGTGTGTGTGAATGGAAGTCAAAGAAAAGTGCCAGCATATGTGTTTGTGTGAGTTTACAAACATGTGTCAACATGTGGTTCCAATGTGTGTTTGTGTGTGTGTTTACGTGTGTGTTTTTGTGAAGAGAAGTTTGAGTTACATGTGCTTGCATCGGCATGTGCAGAACAGAGGGGGAGAGCGAGAGAGAGAGAGAGAGAGAGAGGAAACCAAGCGTCTCTCGCCCACCTATAGGGGAGTCCCCTTCTCTCTCTCCCCCTCGTATGCCCCCCCCCCCCCCCCCTTTGATCATCAGCCTATGGATTGCCGTGGGCGACGGCGGATTTATGGCCATGGTGGGGCCCCCCTGCCTCGCCCCCCCAGGTCCTAATGTAATTGTTGCTCTGCTGGGGTTTCCCCTTCGACAGACCCCCCCCCCCCCCCCCCTCCTCAAACACCACCGCCCCCCCAGCTCAGCTCCATTACATCATCCTCTGGTTATCATGTGGTCTCCACTCCTGGTTAACACATGGACCACATGATACCAGGTCCAAGTCCCCCCCCCCCCCCCCTCTAGTGGGGCCCGGTCTATAGTAACGTGGTCCTGGTCGGAAATACATTTTACATTTACATTCAGGGCATTTAGCAGACGCTTTTATCCAAAGCGACTTTACAATTACTTAATTTGTCAGCCGATAAGAACAGCAGTACATCGCTGTCGGTACAGTGAGGACGTTCATAGAACCCAGTGTCATGCGCTAACAGTCATTAGGTTAACCCATTCCCTGTATACAACAATGATAGCTAGGAGAAGATGCTACACAATGCTAAGTATTATTTAATTGCCAACATAAAATAAGTGTGTATGGGGGTAAGGGGGGAACTACTCAAGGGGGGGTCAGGTCCATGTTAGGGGGGCAGAGATCGGTCTCATCCATCACGTTGGTGATTATACGGCAGGAAGAGTCTGTGACGGCGCATTATGGGATGGTTGTAAACATGGATGCTGTGGATATGGAATGTCATCGCAGATGATTCAGCGTCCAATTTCAAATGGATCCAGATGTGGAGGAAAGGCGATGCCCGCTTGCGTGACGGACTTGCCTCACCTGGCGGCCATATTGGTCAGTTAGCTGGGTAAACCTTCTAGTCTTCGGAAACCACGGCAACTCAACGCATTACTTTTAACCTCTTCTTAATTCCAGTCCCCCACCCTTCATTTAGAAAGCATTACCGTTGAGTTGTCATGGTTTTCCCCTAATGTTCCAGACGGTGCGAGGTTAAACGAACCCATGTGGCCGTGAGGCATATCAGAACAGTTTGTCGTGCCGATCGGAATCAGCAGCTGCAGTGACCTGGTTCACCACAGAGGGCGCTGTTCCTGAGATTTGGTATTTGGTATTTTTTATTCACTCTTTAAAGTCGTGCAAACTCACTGTGGCTCTATCCCATACTTATCCCGACTTAAGACTTTTCCCGACCCTTTTACACTCGCCCCGAAGCGACGCGTAGCAACGCCTAACTTTTTTTAAGTAGGCACGAATACCCGAGCGAGCCAGCTACAAAAACAGTCAGGGCGGTCGGCCGAGCAGCCAGTAAAACGCTGAGCTGAAGGCTGCTGTTTGTGGAGGCTGGACGGCGTGTTTTCGCAGGTGTGTCTTTACATGGTGTTTTATATTCAATATTTTACTGATTCAGAGGCCTGAGGAAGGCCAAGTCCACACGCTCTGGCGTCACTGGTTTTCTCTTTACGTTTAAGAGTCGACCCTAAGTGTAATTAAGGGCTGCACAAATAAAATGGACCGGACTTGTTTAGTATTCAACCGCCGGGCCAAGTTTACTTCCCAAGTTTCCCCGGAATTATTTAGCTAAACAAATCAATTTCGATGTGTTGTTGTTGAGTGGCTGGAGGTTGAATTAGTAGGAAAACTCTTCCCTTGTGGGTCATAACTCATTCGCTGTTTCAACAGGATAGTCCAGAGGTGGGGATGGGGTTTGGCTCCTGGCCCAAGGGTTCTGGACAGTCCACCTGCAGGCCTCCTCTGTGCCATATCCCTTTAAACGCTTCTTAATGACATGCATCTAAAATTCACTAGAATGACAATTCACTGGAATGAGATGCATCTAAAATTCACTGGGAATGCCTTTGGTTAGAGAGTCCAGTTTGTAAAAGGTAACAACTCCATGTGGCACATATTGACGTAATTCAATTACTTATAGCCTTGTGTGCGTTTCAAACCAAAAAAAACCTCATGTTTATCGTGAGCTTGAACAGGGCAGGGTAGTGGACTTAGGGTGTTTCACTCTCTGCCACAACGTTCTGGGTTCAAGGCTCGGCGTCCTCAGTCAACCCAGAGCAAGGTGCCCGACACAAACCTGCACCTAAATGGCCTGTACCTGGATTCAGAGTCTCTCTCTGGACGAAAAAGCAACCAGTAAAGTCGCAACAGTGGCACAAGACTAACAACCCAAATGTGTTTCAAATTCACCATTGGTAGAATCTGCCCCAAAAACTATAATCCACTCCGTAACTACATCGACATCTCAACGCCTAGGACCCCGTCTGCTCCTGCTCCGATTCTAGCGTGTTCATATTGTCTTGGGAAGTCAATACACCAGTGCGACTGAACCACCAGAGCGTGGGCTTAGGGACAAAGTGCCGCCCGCCATCTGCCTATCGGCGGCCCGTCTGTGGGCCAGCGTCGGCGAGGACGCTGGGTCCTCCCGGACGTCTTAAGAAGACGGCGATGCGTTGCAGTGTTCCAGACGCCGATCTGTGAGACGATAATCTCCTCAAGATGGCTCCCCCTCGCCGACGGCCTCGGATGTCTTCCCGCTCACAAGAACGGTCCTCTGAGTGTCAGTCGACACGTCTGTCGTCGGCGGGGATCTGTTCCGGTGAAACTTAAGTGGGTTGATTTCTCCTCTGCTGATCTGTTAGAGTTACAATAAGCAGCAAAGGGCGGGAGACCGTTAGATGTGGTTAAACTAGGGCATTACTTGGGCAAAGTTAAACAAGAGTGGAACTGTTTTAAATTTTTAATAACTGAAAAAGAGCCACGTGGGATAGTATTATTAGGAGTTAGCATCAAATGAAAGGCAATAAAACGGTATAATGTGTTTGTGGAGATCAAGATATATTCAAAGGACTATAACAACAATAAATGGCCTAGGCCTACATTTGAAAAAATAAGCCCATCTCAACGTTGATGTAAAGTGAGCGACATGGCCCAAATGAACAGCTGACAGACGGACAAGTGATCAAAACAGAAAAAGAGCTCTTGAATTTATTTGATCATCCAATCTGAATATCCTGAATCATCGTCATAAAAAAAATATGTCTCATTCTGTGTGACTCTGGGCAGCTTGTGTGTATAGGTAGAAGCTTTAGCGCTTGGCTTTTCTCAGTCACAGTCTATCGATCTGTCTCACACATGCAGACATGCAGACACACACTGCAGACACACTGCAGCTATGCAGAAACACTGCAGACACGCAGACACATACCGCAGACACGCAGACACACTCATCCAACCACCACTGTCCACTCATGCGAGCCTGTGAATGCTGACCCCCATGCGTATGTAGCGGTGAACCCAGGCGTTCCTCACCCAGCAAATCCTGGTAACCAGTGATGTGTGCTGGAGGAGAACACATCTTCTCTCCCGGCACTTATCACCGAACATTTGCATGAAATGAACCACCGCTCAGCTCTCACTCGTCGCCGTACCGACGAGGCGCGCAAGAGGCGGCCAGAGGATGGCGAGCTGAGGGTCGAGAGGGAACGGCAGATGGCTGCTTTGAGTCCTGCTGGTCTTCCCGTACGTGACGGGTCAGGGTCAGCGCAGGAACGGGCTGCGACCCCTACGAGACGCCTCCTGGTGCTGTTCAGCAGGGCCAGGGAGCCAGAGGTTCCCCGGCCCGGGACGGGGGGCAGCCCTGGGTAGCTGGCCCCCGTCCCGGGCCCACCCTGGAGCTCTGGGAAATAACACCCTGCTCAGCACCCAGCGGTTACCACTGCCTCCGCGCTCGCCTCGGACCGCGGCGGTTGCCATGGTGACTCGACTACGAGCGAACGAGAGAGAGAGAGAGTAACTTACAGTGAGTGTATTTACGTCGGCGGGATGTGGCCGAGAGTTTATTCTGGGTCCAGCTGTGCGATGGTTTTTACGGTCGGTCGTCCAGCGCTGTCAAACACAGGAACTCTGCCGCGGCGGCTGCGTTCTGCTTCTCGTAAACCACGCAGCCCGGCCCCAACCGAGGAGCAGCACCTGCAGGCACTACAGTCAATGGGCTCTTTATTAACACCCCGAACCACACACGACGGGACGCGGACCCACGGGACCACATGAGATGAGCAGCTGGGCCGGGGGAAGCCGTCAGCCCGGTCTGGGCTCTGCGTTCTGCTCCGGTGGGAGGTTTGGAGGAGAGGAAGCAGAGGACAGACAGACAGACAGACAGACAGACAGACAGACAGACAGACAGACAGACAGACAGACAGACAGAGAGAGGGGGACGGACGGACGGACAGAGGAAGGGAGGGAGGGAGAGAGAGAGAGAGAGAGAGAGAGAGAGAAAGAGGGGGAGAGAGAGAGAGAGAGAGAGAGAGAGAGAGGGGGACGGAGGGAGGGAGAGAGAGGGAGAGAGAGAGAGAGGGGGACAGACGGACGGACGGACGGACGGACGGAGAAGACAGACAGACAGGGGTTAGGCTGTTTGCTGAACAGATGAGAGTTATGGGGTCAAACCCCAAAGTCTGTTGCAGTCTACCTTCAGACAGCTCCAACCGGCTCATCAATCACATGCATCTAAAAAATGCATACGTTGCTTTCTGATAGCAGTGTCCTGCTGAATGGCCTAACAACTAGTATTATATATCAAAGTTAAAAAAAAAGGGGGGGGGGAGGGGGGGGCACTCTGATAAAATCACTGACAATAATGATAATCGTAGTCATCATGATATGCTTCTGTCTGATATCATACATTACGTACTTTTCATTTCGATCAACATTTTATAACAGTTCACTTGACCGCCCGACCCTGTTTCACACTCCGACCCCCTCCCCCCCCCTGACATGCAGTCATGTCTCCGCCTCCTTAACATGTTCATTGGCCCCACCTGCCCGCCCCCTATGGTACATGTATGCGGGCGCCATTTTCCCTCGGAATGACAAGACGACAGAAACAGACCCCGTAACAAACCCCCCCACCCCCCCCCCCCCCCAACAGTAAAACAAAGCAGCACCACGACAACCAAAGCTGCTGACTGCTCCGCTAGAACTCGCGGTTTGATAATATACTTGTTACTTCTTATCCCCCTTCACTGTAGGCCTTTCGACTTCAATAAAAACATTAAAACAGCCTATTATTTATATATGGACAGATTAAGGCGCCGGGGGGATTAGAGACGGACGTCGGCCCGTTTTCTATGAATTCCTAATGAAGACCGAGTCCCCAAACGGTCGCTTTCCTCACCACTTTGAATTGACCAACACTCGTGTTATCCCCCTCCCCGGTCTGAGGGAAGCGCACAATCAACGAGAGCCCGTTCCCCACTCAGAGAGCGGGGGCCGGCGGGGGGGCGGGGGGAGGGCCCCGATCTGATAAGCTTCAGTTCCACCGGGTGCAGAGCGAAGTGCTTTCACTCGCTAAGCAACGAGGTTTGATGAAAAAATGAAATGTAGAATGTTAATATGATATTAGAGCCGAACAAAAGACAACGTGTGTGTGTGTGTGTGTGTGTGTGTGTGTGTGTGTGTGTGTGTGTGTGTGTGTGTGTGAGATTGTGTGCATAACTGCGTGTTTGTGCGTGTGCACGTGGGTAAAATGCGTCGATTAACCTACTTTTTTCTATCCCCCGATGGTCTTTTCTCTCCCCGGCCGGAAATACATTGAGCTCGAAAAACCAACCTGGACGTGGTCGGCATGCCAACGTCCATCACGTTGACGAGCTGTGCTGACTAACGAGGAAACGGCTGCGAGCTGTCCTGAACCATTATTGTGGAGGAGGTGTGCACTGCAGAAGCTCTTGACTTCTGATGTAATTTTTCTGTCTATGGCTTTATTTTGAAAATGTTTTAAGCTCACGTCAGTACCTCATTTGACCACTAGTGGTACTGACTGGTCCTGACTGGTACTGACGTGGCAAGCTTGAGCTACCACTTGGGCAGCAGTAGCCTGCGACCTGTGTAGCTTAATAATAATAATAATAATATTAATAACAATAATAATATCTCGTTTTTTTACAGTGCTTCTCTGAGTACTCAAAGACGCTTTACAAAAAGGAATACATACAGACAGTACAGACACTCAAACAAAAGCCAAACAAACAACACCACAACAATAGACAACACATTATGAAAGAGATAGAGGGAGGAAGATGGCGGATGTTGTAGGTGGTCCTGAAGAGATGGGTTTTAAGTTGACTTTTGAATGTGTGTCAAGAGTGTATCAGAGCTTAGGATGGCCAGAGGGAGGGAGTTCCAGAGGGCAGGGGGCGGCGAATGGCGAAGGCGAAGGCTCTGTGCCCCGGGTGCGCTACTCGATGTTAGCTTGCGCGAGGATGCCTACAGGTTAGGCTGTAGTCCTCGGGGATCGAAACTTGGTGGTGAAGTTGGAACATTTGAGGCTGAATTCAATCTTGTGCGTGCCCGTGTGCACAGCGCAATATCTCTGTCTGTTGGTGTCCTTTTGAAGATACGGCAGTTATAAAAATAATCAAGACCGAAATTCATAGCAAAGTGTGAATTTGGTGGATGAAAGAATTTGCTCTGGTACTTCTTTAGAGTTCAGCGTCCCCACTTGAAGAGGGTGTGTGTGTGTGTGTGTGTGTGTTAGTGTGTGTGTGTCTATGTGTGTGTATGTTTAAGTGTGTGTGTGTGTGTGTGTGTGTCTGTGTGTCTGTGTGTGTGGGGTGTGCAGATGACAAACTGACACTCCCCTGGGCCCCTGAGATGCAGCAGTGTCCTCACAAACCCTCACTGAAAGCTCAGGGACATAACGACATGTGGGTCCCTCATGCCTGAACCCTGTCCAGTTTACCTGCTGTGTGTTTAAACGTGTTTCTGTGGAGTGAATGTGAGTCTGGGGAACTCAAAGTCCAACTTTTAAGGTCACCTCCAGCATTGATTATTTATAGCCCTGGATAAGGGAGGCGGTTCTCCTCTGTGTACCTGGCAGTCCACACTGCGTCCTGATTGGCTGACCTATCCCGTACAGCAGAGTCGCCGTGGCGATGGCTGATGGCAGGGCGTGGTCCACCTATTCCACTTGTAAGTAAGATAATTACATAGGTTTGGTTCCGTGTGTGTGTGTGTGTGTGTGTGTGTGTGTGTGTGTGTGTGTGTGTGTGTGTGTGTGTGTGTGTGTGTGTGTGTGTGTGTGTGTGTGTGTGTGTTTGGGAGAGAGTGAGTGTGTGTATCAGTGCTATATATCAGTGAGGATAATAGTCAGGAGACAAGGAGAGCACAAACACACACACGCACGCACGCACGCACACACACACAAACACACACAGCTTGTTTGTGTGTAATCATGCGCTATGGAAAAAGGGATAATTTAATATGTTCCTAGTGTCCACATCCTGAGTGTCAGAGCGGTATGACATAAACAGGCAGTGTGTGTGTGTGTGTCTGTGTGTGTGTGCGCATGCATTCATTAAAGTTCACGGTGCTTTCCGGAAATTGTAGGGGAAAAAAACAGTTTTATTAAAAGAAAAATCTTACCTTGCAAAAAAAAAGAAGCCTTGTCATCACAACCCATAATAAGCCAGATAACAAAATAAAAGTACATTCATCACAAAATGAATCAATGTGTTTATTCTGGCGGTCATTTTGACCCCCTTAATAAACAGAAACATGTTGTGTGTCGAGTACTGGAGCCTGGAGGGTCATGGGAAACCTGTACGCCTCAGACTTGTGGTCCTTGTGAGAGAAAACCCCATGGCCTTCAAAAGCAAACAAAAACAAGTACATAAAAAACAGTTGGTAATAACAAATGTGTGACAGAAATACAGTTGTCACCGCCAACTGTGGTCCAAACTGTCATAAAACACCAGACCTTTAAAGTATCGTTTCGAATGTCATCAATCTTATAAGTCACCCTTATCTCCATATAGTGCCGTGAGTGGTACTAAACAGTTAGCGTAGCATGCTAACGTAGCACATAAAAAACTGTTGGTAATAACAAATGTGTGACAGAAATGCAGCTGTTGCCGCCAACTCTGGTCCGAACTGTCGTAAAACACATAAAACACTACATCTCGTTGTATCGTGGTGAGTGATACCAAACACTAGAATAGCACCCAAAAAAAACGGTTGGTAATAACAAATGTGTGACGGAAATACAGTCAACTTTGGTCCAAACAGTCATAAAACACCAGCCTTTTAACGTATTGTTTCAAACGTCATCTATCTTATAAGACACTACATTGAGATGTAGTGTGGAGTACTTCTAAACAGTTAACGTAGCATGCTAACGTAGCTAACGTTTTTTCGCTAATTGTAAAGGTGTGTAACCTTTGTCTGTGTACTTAAGTGGCGACCACTACTGCTATTACATGGAAGCAGTTCATTACCTTGCAGAAAGCAGCTGTAGAAGTAATTAACAATCCTCTCTGTTGGGGCCTCGTTCAATACAACGCCAATATAATCCTTGCCTGTCCATTACACTTTGTTTAATTAAATATGCAAATCATCTTTGTTGTAATTACAATGTGTGCGTGTTTGTGGAAATGACTGTGTGTGTATGTGTATGTGTCTGTGTGTGTGTGTGTGTGTGTGTGTGTGTGTGTGTGTGTGTGTGTGTGTGTGTGTGTGTGTGTGTGTGTGTGTGTGTGTGTGTGTGTGTGTGTGTGTGTGTGTGTGTGTGTGTGTTTGTGTGTGGGTCTGGACAGTAAGGTATTGCACTTAATTGGCAGAGGGAGTGGGCAGCGATTATTACAGTGAAATTGCTTTGGAAAAACAATTAACAGGAACTTAAAATGTCAGCAAAACTTTACAGGCTGAAACCAAACTCTGAGTGATTCTGT
>NW_026613592.1:0-24866 GCF_026213295.1 Gadus chalcogrammus
TACGCACCTGTAACGTTCCCTCCAGTGAGCCAGCCGTGCGTGTGTTCGGTACTGCGCATGTCCAACTTTCAAATTTCTCCCGGGCTGGATATAACGTGTTGTCTTGCTGCACTCGCTTTAACGTTAGGAATCTTGCTCCTCCAAGATGATCTGGCGTTGTTTCATATGCTACATTTTTGTGGCATTGAAAAAACTTTTGAGTCACATCAACTCTTTACACAGTCGCAGCCCCGACTTTCGCGTGGTTTGTGGCATTGATGGCTGTCCTAGTGAGTATAGAGTGTATAACTCTTATTACTATCACATAAAGCGTACACACGCGCGCATCTTCTCCAAGTGGACGGGGCCGAGGAGGAAGGATCAGCGTGCCATGCCTTGTCAGGAACATGTGAGAGCAACCAAACTATTGCTAGCAGTGTGGCTGAGGTCTGTCCAACCCAACAACATTCATCAGAGACTGAAGCGGGTTCAAGCATTGTCGCTCCAACGGTATGTCTTTATTTATGGTTTTTAGCCAGGCTAATATTACATTTTTTGGTGGTGATCGCAATGCCAACATTTTACCTGTTTTAATAGAGACGTTAATCTGTTTCAGTGTGGATTTCAAGAAGGTGGAGAAGGTCGTGTCAACGTTGATTTGTCCAAATATGCAACTGCATTTCTTCTTCAAGCCAGAGAAACCCATCGACTTACACAGGTAATTTTTAGTTTAATGTATTCCGTTGTTTTCTAGCAAGCTTAATAACAATAAGCTTATGTCATTAGAACAGTAGTCATAGACTCCTGGAATGCTCTGTCTAAAAGGGCTTGTTTCAGACAGAGGATGAGGGACTGCATAAAGGACCACCATAAGATAAATAAGGATACTTTGGAATTGTGAATCTCTAGTAGACTCTCAGAATATAATCTATTTATAACATCAATTCCAACTACAGCCTTGTTCACATTTCTCTCATTTGTTTGTTTATTTGCATTTTTTTTTTTTTCTCCAGAGAGCTGTTAACCAGATGGTGTCCGGAGTCCAGCAATACCAGGCAGCATTACTGGAGCACCTAAAACATCAAATGAGTAACATGATTGAGGCACATTCTGGGGACCTTGGTCAACTGAAGAATGATGTAATGGGAGTATTTGACAAGTTAAATGACCCTTTCAGTCAAATTGCTACAACACATTTGCAGGATAAGACAATCAAAGAACTGTTACAGCCAGTTGAACCAGAGATGATTATATCAAAAAATACGGTATGTTATGTGAAAAGTGGAGACTCTAGAGTCCTTACCATTAAACACCATTACTTTTATTATATACCATTGTTGAAAAGTTTGGAACAGCTGTTAATGCATCCAAGAATTCTTGCAATGATTGAACAGGGGCCACAGCCATGCAAGGATGGATTTTTTCAGGATTTAATTGATGGAGACATTTTTAAATCGCACCCACTGTTTTTGAGAGTTCCCACAGCATTGCAAATAATTTTATATACAGATGAAATTGAATTGTGCAATCCTCTTGGATCTCGGGCAAACAAAAACAAATTGTTATTGGTTTATTACACCTTAGGTAACATCAACCCTAAATACAGATCAAGACTTGCTGCCATTCGTTTGCTTGCCATGGTAAAATCAAAAGATATTTCTACTTGTGGTATTGATAAGGTACTTGAGAGGATTAATTGTGACTTGATTGAGCTGTATGATGGTGTTAAAGTTGTCACTGCAAATGGTGAAAAGACAATTTTTGGGGCGCTTATGTCTGTGTTAGCTCAACATGAAGTGGCCGGATTTAAGGTAGGAGTAGGGTTTGCCTACAGTAAATGCAGACACTGCGAATGCAACTTTAAAGACATGCAGGAAAAATTTAACGATGATTTGTTTGTTAAAAGGACCATGACAAGTCATATCAGACAATGTAGTGACATTGAAAAAGCAAGCACTGACTTTCTGAAAGAAAATCTTAAAACGACATATGGTATTAACAGGAGAAGCAAATTAACAGAATGTCCTCACTTTGATATAATCAATCAAACTCCGCAAGACATAATGCATATTATTCTTGAAGGTGTTGCCCCATATGAAATAAAATGTGTTTTAAAGCATCTTGTGCTTTCAGGGCATATGGAGTTAGACACATTTAACAGTGCAATTATTGGTTTCCCTTACTCCTTTGGATGCAAGAGATAAGCCTTGCCCCATATCTGTCAATACACTGTCATCAAATGACAATAAACTGAAACAGTCAGCAGGGCAGATGCTGGTTTTGTTAAAGATCATGCCATTTCTTATTGACACAATTGGAGAGAATGAGTACACGCAAATGCTCCTTAAGTTGTTAGAGATAGTAAAAATTCTGTCTTCACCTATTATTGCTCTCTCAACTCTCTCAAGGCTGAAACTTTTAATAGAGCAACATTTGAAAGATTTCAAAGAACTGTTTCCAGATAGAAATATTATACCTAAACAGCATTACCTTGTGCATCTTCCTTCTCAGATTAAGGCTCTTGGTCCTATGGTGAGGCATATGTGTATGCGTTTTGAGTCAAAGCATTGCTTTTTCAAGCAGTGGGCTTTGAAAAGTAGTTTTAAGAATATTAGTAAGTCTCTTGTGAAGCACAACCAGCTATATGAATGTAGTCAGAATGGGCATGAGACACATCCAATTTTTTCAAGTGAAGTTGAAATCGGCCCAGTCTCTGAGGTTAAAAACGTTCACTACGTAGAAGGAAATATTAAAGACTTCTTAGGAGTAGACATAGGGTTAGGGCTTCAACATATAGTTTCGGCAAAGTGGATAATTCTACATGGAAATAAGTATACATGTGAGAAAACTTTGGTTATTTCTAATGTCATCAATGGTACTCCAGAGTTTGGACTTGTGAAAAACATCTACATAGTAAATTCTTCACAGTATTGTTTTGAATGCCAGCCTCTCTCTATAAATAAGTGGAATGATCATTATTTAGCTTATGAGGTAGAAGTTCCCTACCTAGCTCAAGCTAATATTTTTGTGGATGCTGAAAAACTTGTTGACTATACACCATATTACTATTTGAACTTCAATAATAGCAAGTACGTTCCAATGAAGTATGATATCACAGACATCAATGAACATTACTCCCTTAATACAAATACTTGAGTCTGTTTTTAGCAGAAATTATTTTTTTAACCACAAATATTTAGACTTCAGGACAGTTTAATAGATGCCACTACATATCTAGAGAAAAGTTTGATATGCTGATTTTTTGTTTTGTTTTTTTAAACTTGATTTTCTGGGGAGCAATTAATTTAACTTTTTTTTTTCTCCTCCCACTATTGAACCATTTAGATAAGGCCAGTGTGTATGACATACTTTAATAAGTTCATGTATTGTATTTGTGTGTGATTGGGGTTTCAGTGTAGTAACATTATGGCATTGTGGTATGATTTGAATAATGTTCAGATAGACTCATGTCTGTTAAATGAGAAATGACTCAAATTAATGTAAAATGTGGAGATGTTTATGTAACTGAACATTAAAAAAATCCTCTTTGGATTTGTGTATCATTGTATTTTATTCCATTTTGTTGGAGTTTTATTTTGAGTTCAACATTCTGGGAATTCCTAGTCTTGTGATCATGAGGCAAGAGCAGAGACTCCAGAAAGTCACTAAACTTAAAGGGGGCCTATTATGCTTTTCCGTTTTTTCCTTCTCCTATTGCGCTTTACATATGTTTTGGGGTATATAAATGGTTGGCAAAGTTACAATACCAGAAAATTCCCGCAAGGGGGAGTAAATTACTACCGCAAATCACTTTTACCGAGCTGCCTATAAACGGCTCGTTGGGATTCTCTCCGCGGCTTTCTTTTACTTCCGGTACATGGTGACGTAAGCATGTACTTTTGCTGGGAGTCAATGGGAGAGCGTCATCAATCAACTTTTGCTGCGTTCCTGGACACGTTGGGGTCGGGGGGAACGGATCAGAATGGACAGAAAGACATAATACTATTTATATATTATACATAATAAACTGCCGGAATCAGTCAGAAGAATAGTTAGATTTCGCTGTTCCCGCCGCCCAGCAAGTTTTTGTTAACAATGGTTAGAAAGTGTTTTCTTGGTTGTGAAGGGACCTCTCCCTTGTATGGTTTGCCAAAGGCAGAGCCTTCACGTAGCCGTTGGCTAGATTTCATTTTTAACCCTATTCCCCCGACTTTACCGAGCCTTTTTTCTGTGTCGCCTCCACTTCACGGATGGCTGCTTCAGCAACCTGCGTTTGTTCAGCAATGGATTTGCGAAACTGCTAGCTCTTAGGGAAGATGCTGTTCCAACACTTTGTGGCCCAATGGGTGAAGATGCCTCTCAACATGTAAGTAAACCTATAGTGATAATAACAAAAGTGGCTGTGTTGTGTGTGTAAGCTTAATGTTAGTTGGGGTATTTACCCTACCATTTCCTACCATAAAATAATCCATTCTGTAGCTAGCTGCTAGTCTTGTCGCGAGGCTGGTTAATCTTCCACATTTTTCGCGGGATCTCAAACTACAATTCTAAACTGTCTATGAGAGCTAGCCTTAGCTATGTGAAGTGTTACTATTAGGTGGGTTAAATGGTCACAGTTCCTGTTTCAGATGTTGTTAGTGTGTACTGTGTAAATTCATTTTCGTCGTGATTTATGTGTGATAATTTTAGCAGGACTGCAGCGCCCATTATCGCCCCTTTGAACACGTCGGATGCCAGACTGACACGCCTCAGAGGATATCGACGGGAACCCAAACAAACTCACCGGTGGGAAGGCATTCTGTGGGAATACAAAGTGCACGGTTGAAGTCGACATCAGTCGGCACACAGTTGTCCATGGGATCGCTAAAGGCACACGTAAGAAGCAAAGGTATGTAGCCACTATGAGTTTTTAGTGTCTTAGTATGCAATCCATACGAAACTTAGAGCATCTTTTTCCTGTGTATTGGGATGTTGTATTTTTTTAATATGGGCTATGCATACGTTCATTTATGACATAATTACTTTCTACTAACAATTCGATAAAAACATCTGCTAAATAACTTCATAACCAAATAGAATATGATTTATATTTGCAAATGGCTTCTTGTATGTGTGATGGGAAACAAAGGTTTACTCTGCAGTGTTACTCCAATACCAAGGAAAAAACAACAGCTAAATTATTATTTCCGGTTTCTAATACGATTTGTTTCTGTTATTTGTAGCCATGCAGACACAGGTGTCTCCTGTCAGTGCAGACTTCGGAACAACCGCTCATTTGCAAGACTCACTGCTGACTTCAACCCCAATAAAGGGCCCAGGCTGGCGACCTAGCAAGAGACCACGGCTTGAGTTGGAGGAAGAGGAGGAGAGTGACTCCTCAAATGAATCACATAAAGATCCGCTGGACTCGACATACAACCCTGGTGACTCTGTTCTTACAGAGGAAACTGACGTCTCGTAGGTTTTTAGTATTGGCTGCATCGTACTAAAAGCAGCATTGGCTAGGGATTGGTAGCTACCAGTTTTACAGTATTTCTAATATTATTCTGCCTTATGTTAGGTATGAGACACAGCCCACACCGAATGAGGCTAAGTATATTGTCTTTGAAAGCTGCCTCAAACAACTGTTAGAAAACTGCCCCGTGTGTAAGGGAGGCTGTGATCTTCAACAGCGAAGGATCGGTACCTATGTGGCTTTCACTCAGAAATGTCTACACTGCAGCTACTTCAGACATTGGGAGAGTCAGCCCATGGCTGGAAATACCCCCATCGGCAACCTGCAACTTTCAGCTGCTACCTACTTCACAGGGTCCTCCTTCATCCAACTACAAAAGGTAAACATTTTACAATTATACAAATATGTGAAACTCACTACTGGACTTTTCTTAAGCACCGCTTATGTGCCTTTCATGTAAAGGTGTGTGAGGCCGTGCAACTCCAGATATTTCAGTATGACACCTTCAGGAGGCATGCAAGGAATTACATGGAACCGGCTATTGTTCACAAGTGGAAGATGGATCAGCAGCATAATTTCCAGCAACAGTTGCGCCTTGGTGGGTCAGTTGCAGTGGGAGGAGATATGAGGGCAGATTCTCCAGGTTTGTAGAAATGGGAAAGCCTGACAATTGAATAAGTAGTCTGCATTATGAAACATGTTGTCCCTTGAACGTGTGCTGTCAAGCATTCTGTAATACATTTGTTTTTTTAGGGCACTCAGCTAAGTTTGGCAGCTACTCATTAATGAATCTGGAGAGCAACACCATTCTGGACATTCAACTTGTTCAGGTTTGTTTCTCTGACATAAATATATTTGTATTATTATTTGACTGTGTGTGATTTGTCTCGTATCTTTTTTGTTTGATGCCCACTCACTACCAGAGCAATGAAGTAGGCGGCAGTTACCACATGGAGAAGGAGGGACTCAAAAGATGCCTAGATCATCTGGAGGCAAACGGATTTAAGGCGGATTACATTGTTACAGACCGCCATCCACAGATCCAGAAATATCTGAGGGAACGGAACATCACGCAGTTCTATGACGTCTGGCACTTTGAGAAAGGTAAAGTGTTTCAGTAATTCATAGCCTACACTTTTAGTTAGTTACTTACAAATCTTCTAGGAACATGTTTGTGTTGTAAATAGGTTTGTCTAAGAAACTGGAGAAAGCATCGCACAAAGAAGACATTCTTAAAGGTCCCATGACATGAAAATCTCAATTTATGAGGTTTTCTAACATAAATATGAGTTCCCCTAGCCTGCCTATGGTCCCCCAGTGGCTAAAACTTGCGTTTGGTGTAAAACGAGCACTAGCTGTTCTGCTTGCCTTTGAAAAAACGGAGGCTCAAGCGCGCTGATTTGGAAATCTGTGCTCATGACGTCATGAGGAATCTCAGCTCCTCCCCTTACTCTGCCTGGCCCGCCCAGAGACGTTGGCCCGCCAATGAGACTCGACCGTGCGAGCGCCACATGTGTGTGTGTGAATACTAGGGATGTGTCGGTCGCGACTGATTCGTTACATAGAACGAATCCCGAACGTGAACGACAAGAACTGGTTCCCCAAAACAAGAAGAACTGGTTCTTTGATTCTTTTTTTTTAACATCAACCAAACATATGGTCACGTAAATAAAATATACAAACGAACAGAGCTCCGTCTCCCCGCGACTCATATTGATTGAGTCTACAACTTCCTCAAAGATTCAGCCAATGAGAGGTAACAATGGTGTTGGAATGGCACCTGGGTAAACCAATGACAAGGCGGTACCGTCGAATATGCGCGCTTTCTCTCTCTGACGTATCTTGGGTCATACCATTCGACTCATATATCCCCCTACATTTTTTCGAAAATAGACTTGACCTCCATCTGTTTATTGGATAAACACATTTCCCAATCCCAGGAGTCTTTGCTCCATTCTACGTCAATTTAAGAACAAACAAAGAAATTAAACTGCAGTTCGTATTTTTTATTTATGACCATGCAAGTTCTGTAATGCCTGAACAATGAAGAATTAAATGTAAAGTAAAATAAAATTATAAATGTAAAACCATGAATGAAATATAGAGAGTAAGCAAGTGGTATAAATATTGGTGGGACGTTCGACATACTATATAGCAGGCATCTCCAAACGGCGGACTGCGGATTTGACGGTCCTATCCGGACCCACGACATATTAAAAAAAAAAAAAATTATAAAAAAAAGTTTTTTTATTTTTAATTTTTTTTAAGATGTAATCTGACGTAACGAACGAATCAAAACGAACGAATCAAATAAACGAATCGTTATAGTGAACTGAACTGAAAGAACTAGTTCCCGGAAAAGAATCATTTTGCCCATCCCTAGTGAATACACACACTGTAACGCAAGTGTTTCTTGTCGGTTCTTTGACGTGTCTTGTATTTCCACAACGAGACTGTCGTGGGGGTTATCTGAGCCATGGTTGAGAAGGAATTGGGGGAAAGGAACTTTGGTTTGACTCGCTGAAGTACATGAACTGCGACATGCCGCCGGTTGCCGCGAGGCACCATCGCCCGGCAGCGGGCAGCCGGCAGCAGGCAGCGCGCGGTTCAGTCGACTTCAGGTTGATGTGAAAGTGGAAGAACCAGAGACGTCGCAGAACCCGACAAAGTCGTTTGTGATTCATAATATCGTCTGGAGGCGCACACAATATGTTATATGATATAGATATCTATGTATTATATGATATTATTTAGATATAGAGCTCCAGGACTGTAACGCAAGTGTTGTACACTTCCTTGTTATTTGGATAACCGTTCTGCTGTTGGTGTGATGGCGCATCACGTCGGACTCTCGTCTCTGGTATTTCTACAACGAGACTCGTATTGGGGGTTATCTCAGCCAAGGTTGAGAATGAATTGGGGGGAAGGAACTTTGGCTTTGACTCCCTCAAGACCATGAACCACGACAAGGAGGAGAAAGGGATCTTTGCCGGGCAGCGCTTATGCACCTCCGCCTCCGGCGGTGGTCCCTCAGCGGGGCTCAAGCGGGAGACATTCGCCGCCAACAATCCCTTTCTCCTCCATGTCGTGGTTCATGTTCTTGAGGGAGTCAAAGCCAAAGTTCCTTCCCCCCAATTCATTCTCAACCATGGCTGAGATAACCCCCAATACGAGTCTCGTTGTAGAAATACCAGAGACGAGAGTCCGACGTGATGCGCCATCACACCAACAGCAGAACGGTTATCCAAATAACAAGGAAGTGTACAACAGTTGCGCTTCACAAAGCTGAGAAACTACTGCTTAACAAACGAGTCCTGAAGGATGTAGCAAAACTCAGCCATCATCACCAGACGTCATCGCTGGAGTCATTCCACAGTCTGATACTGCGTTTTGCTCCAAAGAATGTGGTTTTTCCCTTCATGGGAATGTTGTGCAGGTAATAATTTACACCATCTCGTAATTGTGAAAGCCATTGATTGGAATGATTGTCAGGCACACTCTGTGTTGTTGAATGGCTGTGCTTTTTTTTTTTTTACTATAGGTTGTATCTTGCATCAATGCACCACAACGAAAATGCTTCACGGGTGCAAGCTACGACTTCTGCAGGGCAGGCTGTTTATAAAGTTGTCTATCCAAAGGCGAAGATGGGGGAAGGTGTTGTGAAGCCCGTGAAAACAGATCCAACATTCAGTAAGTTTGTAAAAGATAATCTTTAAACACGCACGCGCACACACACAAATCAGTTTAGATTGTTATGGCTACATTCATTAGTATGTTAATGCTATATCTTCCAGACTATGTACATGACCTCATCAGGCTGCTCATGGAGGTTTTTGAGGACCCAACATCATTTGACGTGAAAATGAAGACTATCCCCATCCCTCCAGACCTTTCAGCAGAAAATACACTCACTCCGAAGGCTGAGCTGGTTGCCCGTCACGTCTCCCGCTTCAATCTAGAGGTGGTCTGAAGCCTACGTAGTCACCAGATGGGAACTGCTGCCGTATCCGCTGCACCACACATGACGGGAGGACGACCCGACAACTATGTTCTAAATATCCCCAGCACCAGCTTACAAAGCTGCGATAGGCAAGATGCCTGAAACGCCTAAGGGAAAAAGAGCAGAACTTTCAGACCACCTGTTTTCAACAATAACCTCTTATAGGCTGGGCCTACATTGGGCCTTACTGTGCACCCCCCACCTCCCAACGAAACCAACTATTTTTTAATGGTCTGACCATGCTGAACATAAAAAAATAGTTGGCTTCGTTGGGAGGTGGGGGTGCACAGTAAGACCCCGTTGCTCGCGGCCTAAAGGTGCGGCCACACCAGACGCGTATCTCGCGTACGTTTCACACGTAATACGCGTATAAGCAACATTTTACGCGCGTATGTGGCGCGTATATTTACGCGCTATACGCGCGTATATCGCGTACATTTCAAGAGTTCAAAAAATTGAACTTTTTACGCAAAGTACGCGAGATACGCGTCTGACGATTAGCCGCGTTGCCCAATCAGCGTTGAGCTTGACCCGACGTCACTGGCAGAGTAGTGAGCTTGGACAGAAGCATACGGCCGACATCTTTCTTTATTCTGTGTGGAAATAGTAACATAGTTACGCCATTAAATGCTTTTATGGAAACATTTCTAGCGAGAAATGTGCATTTTACTTTCATAATGTTCGCTCGGTGAATGTGAAGGATGTTTGGTTTGATAGTTATGACGAAGAGGGAACGCTCCGTTCACTTGCATGGACAGAGTCTCTGGTTACTAAGCAACCTCAACGTCTTGGCGGACTATATATCTGCTGATCAACACTACGAATGCTGGAAACACACCAGACACACCATGTGAAGTTATTTAACCCGATTATTGTTATTTATATCCGAGATTATTTAATCTAACCCGATCTAAACTCTATCACCCAAACACGGCGGCGTTTGGGTTTCCTACCTCGGACTCCAGCGCAGCTTATCCTGGGGCAACACACACACACACACACACACACACACACACACACACACACACACCCCCCCCCAAGTGTTGGAGCCTTTACCGTGGGGAGCCTCATCCTGGGGCAAGACACACACACACACACAGCCACGGCCGACAACTTTCTTTATTCTGGGTGGAAATAGTAACATAACATAACATTTGGTTTGATAGTTATGACGAAGAGGCAACGCTCCGTTCACTTGCATGGACATTGGACTCATCTAGGCGAGTGACGTATGCGCGTATGGCGCGTATTGCGCGTATGTGACCATTTTTGACACAAAATGGTCAAGCAACATTTTACGCGCGTATCTCGCGTAAAAATTACGCGAGATACGCGTCTGGTGTGGCCGCACCTTAATAGTTTTATTCTGTTTTTCTTCTAATGGTAAATTGATTCACATAATATTCATAGTATAATATTGCTTTGGTTTTGTTTAGTAGGAGCTTTGACAAAATTACTTACTCTTCATCTGTTCTGTGCCTCACAGGTCCATAATCATACTTGTAAATATTGTAAATATTTTGTAGACTGTATATGTTTAGACACACAGGCTCCAGGCCTGGATGTTGTGTCATACAGGTAATTGATTCTGGCACTTGGCTCATTCGTCGTAGTACCTAATAAATACAATAAGACAAAATAACTTCTGTGTAAAGTGACCTTGACCTCAGAGTACAACATGACTGCATAGGACAATACAGATTCAAGAAGCAACATCTGTTTTCCAGTCATACTTTTATTGAACATTTTTTTAAATCACTGATTAGTTCTACATAACAATGATTGTTATACAGTAAATAGATGGCTGAGACAACAGTGAACAGGTGAGATTTCTCGTAACTGGTATTGCTGAAGCAACATCTATTCGAGTAGGATTGTTATTTACAAAAAATGGTATCAATGACTTCACATAACAAACA
The DNA here is from genome assembly GCF_026213295.1 of Gadus chalcogrammus. Lineage (NCBI taxonomy): Eukaryota > Metazoa > Chordata > Actinopteri > Gadiformes > Gadidae > Gadus > Gadus chalcogrammus. Next base: position 11,354 of record NW_026613592.1, read on the forward strand.
TGGTACAGTTGGCTGGTACTACAGCAAACGGGTGAGAACGGTGAGATTACTCGTTTTCCTTTACAAGTGTACTGGTATTACTGTTGCTACTATAAATAGTAGAGATGATCTAAACATGCAACATATTTTACTAGAAGTTAATAAGGTTTTGTGGTGATAGTGGTAGGCTCCTCGTCTTCTGAGGAGAAATATATATATCTATATCTGTCATATGTTAGGCTGACCAAACGTCCTCTTTTCCCCGGACATGTCCACTTTTTACGTCCCGTCCGTTTTTTTTTTATTAATTGATGATAATGTCCGGTTTTCGGACATTATCTCGTCGCATATTTGTTTTTGCCTCGTCGCATATTTGTGTTTCTGGGTCTTTCACATAACCTACTAGTTATTACCATTGTATATGTCTATGGTTATTACGGCCTTCCAAGTTCTGGAAATGGTATCTCCCTTACGTTCCAACTTCTTGCGCCCCCCCCCCACCCCCCCCCCCCCCCCCCGCGACGAAGTGTCCTCTTTTTCACAAACTCAAATCTGGCCGCCCTATCATATGTCATAGATATATCATCTTCTCAACAAACTAGCTTAGCCTAAAGCTCATTAGTTTTACCTTTGGGATTTCTACAGCAGACGTTCTCCACTTCGTTGGGCATAGTGGCACAATTCCCACAGGTGCACCTAGGTAGAGATGTTATAAGTTAGAACGCTGTATTTTGACGGACAAAAGTAGTCAACAATATGCCATGTTGGGACATAAAAAGCTTGTTACGGACGCTTGAATAGTACGAGTAGTCTACTAGCCGCAAGCTAAGTCTGGAAAACTACGCTAAATACATGATAAATCGCCTGTGTGTATAATAGCATAAACAAAAGCTTACCACTGTGAAATGTCCTGGTCCATTCTACGACTAAAATCACGCTCGTCGTTAGCGTCTTCAGCTCCATTATCGCTTTCGGGGTCCGACTCAGGCTCAAATTGGTACGGCAGCACTGCAGCCATAGTAGACAGAGTGCCTGAAGAGACGTCAGCACTCAGCACCCTGTCAGCACCAAGATTCTAAATGCCTCAAAATTCTAAGCAACAGGGTGTTTCACATAGGGGTTGTAATACTCATAAAGTATGAGAAAAAAATAATGTGCTAGACAACCCTTTATTGTTGTAAATCAATTCTATGAGGTCAAACAAATTAAATAATGAACAGTAAATAGGGGCATAATAGGCCCCCTTTAAGGCTTTCCTATAAACAAGATATATTTTCTTAAATCAAGTAAGTCTCATTCTTGAAACAAGATGATTTATCTTATGCAAATAACACAGCAGCTTAAAAACCTCTTCAAATGTCAAAAAAGCTTGTTTCATATGACATATGACTCAAAACAAGATGTTTTCAAGACTTTTTTACTTAACAAGATATTCAAGATGTATTGTCTTAAAACAAGTCCCTACATCTTGCTGAAATGGTACGTGTTAGGCATTTGTGTCTTATATTAAGTGTAATGAGATATTTTGACTAGAAATGAGACAAATATACTTGGTAAGATTTAGATTTTTTCCAGTATACAGACAATAAGCCCTTGACCTACGTCCTCTCGACAGCCAAGCTCAACGCCACAGGTCACAGGTGGGTTGCTGAACTGGCAGATTTAAACTTTTCCATAAAGTACTGACCCTGGGAAAAACAATGCTGATGCGGACGGCCTCTCCCGTATGCCACTGGACATAAAATAATTCATGCAACAGTGTACGGAAGTACTGTTCAGGGAGTTATAGTGCAGAAAGACACTCCGCCAGCCTGGGTAACGACAGCTCACATAAACACATTGGACTTGGTGAGTGATGCAAGTTTACCTACCTTAACTAAACCATTAACACCAGAGCAGATTAAAGAGAGTCAAGAGAGAGACCCTGTCGTTGGTCGAGTTCTGCAGTAAAAAAAAGAACAACCAGCGCCCTTCCAGAAAGTCTCTCAAAAGTGAATCTGCAGATGTAAGAGTCTTACTGAGACAGTGGCAAAAAGTGTGTCAATGATGGAATCCTTTACAGAAAGGCAGGAGAGAAATGTCAGCTTGTCCTACCCAAAGAGCATCATCAAAAAGTGTTTCATGAGTTACACAAAGAAATGGCACATCTGGGGTTTGAGAGGACTCTAAACCTGATATGTGACCGATTTTATTGGGCTAGGATGTACAGTGACACTGAACTTTTTGTGACCCAAGTGTGTGAGTGCCTTAAAGTAAAGCGGCCGCACAAAGCCACCAGAGCCCCTATGACATCCATTGTCACCACCCGCCCCCTTGAACTAGTTTCCATAGACTTTTTGCATTTGGAGACCTGTAAGCAAGGGTTTGAGTATATTCTTGTTGTAGTGGATCACTACACTCGTTTTGCCCATGCCTACGCCACTTAAAACAAATCTGCAAAAACTGTGGTTATGAAGCTGTTCAATGATTTTGCTCTTCACTTTGGATTCCCGGAGGAAATCCACAACGACATGGGCAGAGAGTTTGAAAATCACCTGATGGACCAACTGCAAAAGTGTTGTGCGGTTCGAGGCTCTCACACCACCTGCTATCACCCACAAGGAAACGGGCAGGTGGAGCGCTTCAATAGGACTTTACTGTCAATGCTACGCACCCTCACACACACACAAAAGGCTTACTGGAAAAGCTCATTACCCAAGATGGTGCATGCTTACAACTGTACCCGCAGTGGCACCACTGGATTTTCTCCCTATTACCTGCTTTATGGCCGTTCTCCCCGTCTACCAATAGACCTGCTCATCAACCTGCAGCCCACTGAGACAAAAGAAAGTTATGCAGAGTATGTTCGGAACTGGCAAACCAGAATGCAGCAAGCCTACGAAATCACTTCAAAAACAGCGGCACAAGAAACGGCACGAGGCAAAAGAGGGTATGATAAAAGAGTTCACGGATCTGACCAGGGCTGGACTGGGGACATTTTTCAGGCCGGGCATTTTTAACCAAGAGCAGGCCACCACCAGGTATTGACGGGGAAAAATGTAAGCGCGCTGTGTGACAGCGTGGGTTTTTCCCCCAACTGCTTTTGACATGCGTACCCCTTAAGCCTTTTTGTCACACCATGAGTACCCCTTCACTCATGCAATGACTATGCTGCACACATTCGTTAATTTATCCACATACCCCCTGCAGTTTGCTTGCGCACCTCAGGTGGTATATGTACCATATACCCCTTGTTGGGAATCACTGCCTTAAACGATCAATGTGCACTAGGAGACACAAACATTTTAACACTATGAGAAGCATTATGAAAAGTTCTCCCAAAATACTGTTAGGCTTATCAAAAGTATGATCTATTGACCGTAGGTCACATTACTTTTTAGACATGTCATTTCTTTCAACCTTGTTACTTAAATTTAAGTAAAGGAATTATATTAAAAAATATTAATTCATTTTAGTTAATATAATTATAATAAATGTAATACTGTAGGCTAAACTATGAATAATATATCATTACTTGTGTGATACAATGCATTATTAAAGCAAGAAATGACTGGATGACTACCAATGACTGGATGCAAAGGCTGACCTAAAATTGCAATACACAAAAAGGCCACAAGATGTTTATCTCACTACAAGCTACAAGTAACAGCAAGGATTTCTCTTATTACCAATTTGTGTTGCTAATCAACTGTCAATACAAAATAAAATGTTAGGTGTGTGAAATTATGCCAGGACTTGGAAAGAAGAGGATTTTCATCCATTTAATTTTGAATATAAAATAAAAAGTGATGACACACATAACAATTGAAGTTAAACACTTATATTTACAATGAGTCAATAATTACTTAACTGTACAAAATAAAATAAATTGCTTAACTTAACAAATCACTTAACTGTACAAAATAAATAGAAAAAATAAAGCAAATAAATACACAATTATACTGTATATTAAGAATATGAATATCAATAAAACAAACATTAAAACGAAAAGGAATGGGTAACTTACATGCAGCATGCAAACCAATGAGAGCTTTCAAATGGACCAGAACACACACACACACACACACACACACACACACACACAATCCAACAAGTGGGAGAGATGCTGATGCTATCCCATCTGCCTCTTCTCAGCAGCAACACCCAGCACTCCTTAAGCATGGGAACCTTAAAAAAGATGAAAAGACAAAAGAAAGATAGAAATGTGAGAAAAATAACACAGGTGATCATAGTAGTGCATTTCAACTCTACAAAAACGTTCTAAGACTGTGACACAGTAAATGCGTATTCAGATCTAATGTTCTAATTCTAAATGACAGTGATTCTAATATAAGGTCTCATGTGCACTAAAGGCAGATACTGCTTTACATTTTCTCTGCAATGTACTTTGTGCAAGGACAGAGTTTAACTTAATCTGATCCACTATGAGTGTTTCAAGTCAGCGTATTATTTTACCTCATCACAAAAGCAGCCTTTTCATCAGATCGCTCTTCTCGGCTACCCTGTCAATGATGACATCTGTATCAAGAGACATGAGGATGTCCTTTTCAGTAGCCATCAGCATAAATGCCTCCAACTTGTTTGCGGACAGGCTGCTTCTGAGTCAGCTTTTAATGAACTTCAGTGTTGAAAAGCTTCGCTCACAGGCCACCTGAGTAAGGGAGAGGGTCAGAAGGTATTTGTACGCAAGCCCAAGGAGATGATAGGCATCTGAGAGCATGTTGAATCTCCGAAGTACTTGATAGCAGCAGAGTGGGCAATCTTTGCAGGAATTGCAGATTTTGGTTACTATGCCACCATCTTCTTCAAATTCTGCTGAGGCTTCCTCTGCTGTTCTTGTCTTATACTCATCCACATGGGACTCCTTCAGCCTGTCCCACTGTGCGGCAAAACTTTTCAGTTCCGACTGTAGCTCATTCACTCTAGCCCTTGAGTCGAATTTCAGGAGACACATGCTGAGGTTTTTAAGTGCATTGCCCGGAAGAGTAATGGCTCTGATCTGATCAAACCTCCTGGGGTCCAGCCAAGCCAGGTCAACAATTAGGGTGCCATGCGCGAGGAAACGCCTGTGTATTGCCTCTATAGCCACGTCCAGGATGGGGTTGTGCACCTTAACCTCGTACAACTTGCCAGCCTCCATGGGGACCTCATCGTCTGCCATCTCTCCAGCCATGCGTCTTCTTTTTTTGGCCCTCTTCTCAGGCAGTGCAGCCTCCACCTCCACATCTGTGTTTTCCTCCCTCTCCTCCAGTTTCTCATTTGCCCATTTAACAAATGAGTCTGCGGCCGCCCTCACACTTCTGAAGTCCCTCGCAATGCCTTTGAGGCCCTCTTGGGTGGCAGTCACCATACGGTGGGCAGAGAGGATGTCCATGCCCTTGGACTGGAGGTATTTTGAAAGAGGAGTCGTATGCTCAAACACCCTGAGAAATATCTGAGCAGTCAAGACAGTCTCATGTCTTAAAAGGCCCTCTTTAAACCCTCGCGCTCTGGCACGTACAGCTGGCTTTTCTTTTTCTTTCTTCTCGATGGCCTCCAGGGTGAGGACGGCATCGATGAAGAGATCATCCTCTGGCTTCCCGAAATGCCCGAAGATTTTCTTCAGAGCCTCGTGCTTTGCCCACCATCGTGTCTCCCCAATTGGGCTGAGGCGCTTGTGTCTTGTCTCCTCCTGCTTGGCTTTCTCCCATAGACTGACCCTCTGATAAGACTCCCTGATGAAGACAGCAATATCATTGATAAGACCAAAGAGGGAGCCACTTTCAATTACAGCCTGTGTTGTATCGGAGAGAACGAGATTCAACACAGACTGTGCAGTCATCAGAGCCGAGAAGCCTTTGTATTGGCCCTGCATATTTGATGCCCCATCGGTTGCATTCCCAATGCACATCTCCTTCTCCAGGTTCAGGCGCTGTAAAACTCCTGAGATTAAATCAATAAAGGACTGTCCTGTGGATGCTTCACACCTTACCACTGCCTCCAGCCTCTCCTGCACAGCCTCATTGACGTATCTCAGTATTACGGAGCACTGGTCATGGCCTGTTATGTCCTGGGTGGTGTCTAACTGAAGAGAAAACATCCCTGCTTCCCGGACATCACTGGCGATGCTTTGTTGAATGAAGTGCCCAACAGCGTCAATCACTGAGTCTACAGTGGTTTTGGAAAGTAGGGTGATGAGGGAGCCTCTGCCTCTTCCACTGGACTGGTGTGCCTTGCTCTTCTCAATGCACTCATTAAGGTGTTCTCTGAGGCAGATATCATATTTACCCAGCAACAGCACCAGCTCCAGGAAATTGCCATGGTCTATTGTTTGGTCGTCCAGGGTGTATGCGGCTTCATTGGCTACATGCCTGTAGCTCAGCCCTCTCTTGCCAAGCACTTTCACCACATCAACCACACGCTCCAAAACTTGGCGTCTCTTTTTGACTTGTTCCCTGTGGGCTGATATCTGGCTTCCAGCGAACAGGGTGCTGATGTCACTTTTTGAGCATCTTAAGAAAAATGCCTCAGCACAGGTATGGTGTGTAGTGCTCTTCTTGTGCTCCATAATGCGCACATGCACATGTCGCCAGTCAGTCATGCCAGTAATAAATGGGCTGGTATCAGTTGTCTTCGCAAATGCCAGACACACAAAACAGAACAGTGAATGACGTTCTTTGCAGTATGTGACCCACTTTCTGCTCGTCCCATCCTTACAAGTAAACACCTTCTGAACAACTGCACTGGTGGTGTTCTGCTGTGGGTGGTGATCTAAGAATGCCTGTAAAAAGGCAGGCTCTGGGCGAGCAAAGTAGTTGATTCCTTGGCTCTCTCTCTGTGGCTCTTCTGCATCTCTCTGCTCCAACTCTGTACATCGAACCGTCTCACTCTCCTGCTCTTCCGTCTCTCTCAACTCCTCCCTCTCCTCACTTGCCCCCTTCTCTAAGGATGGTGAATCAACCTGAAGTAACAAACATTATCATTATCACAGTCACAACCTCAAGGCCCACATTTTTCCAAAGAAAGTAGCAGAGGCCAATATAACATTTTATACCATGAAATTGCACAAAATCACATGCACACTGAAACATTTTGTTTCATGATTATAAATGGATTTAGGATTGTGGCCCAAGTAGGCATTAAAACTATATTTGAGCTTTTCATAAATATTTACCAAGTAATAAACTGGGCCCACTATTTACTGATCTGACGAAAGTACAGTATGTTTTGCAGCTTTTGGAAACTGGCAGCAGCCTGGAAGTAGCCTACTACTACAACAACAACACCATAACCATACCACAAACACCATACACGACCTTTAAATGAAGTATCTTATGCAGAGTTTATGTTTATTTTAAAATTATAAAACTACATTACTTTTAATCCCGTGCAGTTATTATAAAATTTTATACACATGTCAGTCTATGTAATTACTCCCCTTTCCCTTCCCTCTGTAACTGATACACCTTTGGAAAGCACATGAGCAGTCAGCAAGTTGGGACAATAGAGCAGAGTAGTGCTTTTATTAACCCCGACGGAAATTAAGGAGTTGAAAAGTTGGCTAAAATTGACGAGAATCAAAGATACAAACACAGAGCTGATCAGATTTTCTGCCGCACTCGTCGGCGCCCAGATTCTTGATGAATGACAAAATACATTCTACACAGGGAAGCCGTCATACCACACACCAGCAGACGCCACCGCATCACAGACGGTGCAAAACAGCAAGCTTTTACTTCGTAAGGCAGACGCACGACAGTCACACAAACAGAATGAAGAATAAAGAAACAACCTGGCGGCAGCCACCGCGACAGTCACACAAATGCAATGAAGAATAAAGAATAAATAAACAACCTGGCGGCAGCAGCGTTGTAACTAGCCATGCACACAATTTGCACAGGTTACATTGCTATGCTAGGTTACGTGACTGCACTCGTAGGTGCCCAGAAGTGAGGAGTGAGAAAATACATTAGTTCTGTTCTATAGAAAGGGACCGTCCACCCCATCGCTCAGTAAGACTGTGCAAAACAGCATATTTCGTAAGGCCGACGCACGACAGTCACACAAACAAAATAAAGAATAAAGAAGCAACCCCGCGGTGGCACAACAGTCACACAAATACAACGAATAAAGAATAAATAAACAACCTGGCTGCGGCAGCGTTGTAGCTAGCCATGCACACCATTTAACCTAGCCTAGCCTACATTGCTAGGCTAGGTTACATGACTGGCAGTGAGCAGCACCAAAATAATATCCGACGGTCCGACATTAATTCATATCTGAGTGACAAGGTTAGACAGCACTTAACTTCGACAGAAGATCAATATTTCTTTCCCACACATAGATGTCTGATTTATAAACATTTTGCTGTTCATTAATTAATAGCTGAAGTTAACCTTGACTTACCGTCATGGCCGCCTCGTCCACCTGCTGTCGAGCATCTTCTCCTCCACTACCTGTTGATGCTGCTGCTGCAGATGTGGAGGCTCCATGTCCACGAGCAGCAAACATATCAGCTATTTTTAGGCATTTCGTAGCATCTGCCTGAAGGGCTGCTTTTTTCTGGTCCCTGGCTCTTTCAGCGCCACCCTTTCTTTTCTTCCCACTAGGGTCCATATTGCCCGTTTTCGATCTGCCTGCTAGCAGTGGCTAACCAACCAAGTCACCAACGGAGGCTGAGATGGAGGGGTAGGCGTAATTGGCCTGCCCCTCACCTCATTGGCCCAGGCTTCAATCAATCATGATAAAGGGCAGATCTGCCAGTTTAACTTGCATTAACTTGAATTGACGTTAATCTGGCCTGCATTGAAGTTAACGTGGCCTGCTACGTTAGACGCGAGTTTGGCATGAATAAAAAATAAAATAAAAGGCTTCAGGCCACCGGGCATATGCCCGCCATGCCCTATGCCCAGTCCAGCGGTGGATCTGACTTACAACCGGGTGGGCGAGTGCTTGTTCATAACCTGTCAGAAAGAGGGGGGCCGGGAAAACTGAGGGCCTATTGGGAAAGTAAAGTCCATGTCATTGTGAAGAGAAGGAGCAGTGATAGTCCGGTCTATGAGGTGATACCAGAGGGAGGAGGCAAGAGTCGTGTGTTACATCGAAACCTCATACTCCCATGTGATAGTCTACCTCTCTAGAAAAACCTGAAACTGGCTTAAAACAGGACAAAAAGAGAAACCAGACACGAACAAGAACGAGGAAACATCACACAAGCAGGCAAGGGGAGAAGTCAGACAGTAGAAGCAGTGAAGACGGCGAGCTGGTATGCCGATTTCCATGCCACCAACAACCAAGTCAGAGAACTGCAAGCATGAATCCACATTCAGAGCCATTCTTTCCAGACCTGGAAATACAAGAGAGAGAACAAGAGGCAAGAGAGGAATATACCATGGAGGCAATATACTTTAACACTATTCAGTATGCTGGGCTTTTTGTTTTTGAACTAAGTGACTGTTCTCCATGTAACGGATATAGATATATTTAATTAATAAAGTACATTAGTGCAGCTTTTAATCTTTTATTGCTGACATCAAAACATTGCAATAATGAAAGTATAGTTTTTAAAAGCTTTTTAAACTTTAAACTAAGCTTCCGTAAACCTCATAATAAAATGATACTACTGCAAACAGCTGTAAGAGCTGCTACAAGAACCCAATATAATTTTACCATGGAGTACACCTTCCATAGGCCTAGGCAGTGTCCTGGAGGAGAAATCAAAGATAATGGCTGTGAAAGAATTCAGAATGGCCTGTCTTGGTTTAAAGCCCACTCGCCACCACAACAAGGTGCAGGCCAGGAGTGGGAACATATAAGGCTGGAAAAACATAAATAGACTGAAGAGCACAAGACATAGGGCGTTTTACCTCTAATTCTTCCTCCTGACTAAGGGTCTCAAATCTGTGCTCCAATAGATGATCTACCTCATTCATGTTGTCGACTCGTTTTCGTTTGTGCACCTCCGGCATGTTTCTTTAGCAAAGTTATCCTTCTCCTTCTCTTCTTTGCTACCGGACTTCTTGTGAGCGGCACGTGAAGTGAGGTGGGAGGTCACTCGAGTCATGGCTCATCACGCAAACACACTACAGCCAATGAACGGTGAAAAATGAAATTACGCTGTAGTGGAACGAACCATATATGTCCATGGCGGTCCCGATGGGGCTAGGCCCACCAGAAGGCAAGGCAAGGCAAGGCAAGGCAACTTTATTTATATAGCACTTTTCATACACAAGGCAGACTCAAAGTGCTTCACATATAAACATTGTCATAGAATAAAATAAAATAATAGATAAGTAAAAGAAAAACATATGCAAAGAAATGGGTAAAATAGAAAAAGGCATTTTAGTATTAAAATAGAAAATAGAGGCAAAGTTAAAAAGCTTTTTAGAAAGTGCAATGTATTTAAGATTTTAGCAGAAGGCTATAGCAAACATAAAAGTCTTCAGTCTTGTTTTAAAGGTGCTCAGAGTTGGGGCAAGTCTTAAATCCTCTGGGAGTTTATTCCAGCTATTTGTTGCATAGTAACTAAATCCTGCTTTCCCATGTTTTGTGTTTACTCTGGGGATAATTAACAGATTGGTCTCAGAGGATCTTATTGGTCTAGAAGGCTGATGTAGTGGAAGCATATCAGTTAAATATTTTGGGCCTAAACCATGTAGGGATTTATAGGTTAGCAACATGATTTTAAAATCAATTCTCTGACCTACAGGAAGCCAATGTAACAATTTCAGAATTGGTGTAATATGATCAAATTTTTTGGTCTTTGTTAGAACTCTAGCAGCAGCATTCTGAACAAGCTGAAGCTTCCTCAGAGTTTGTTTTGGGAGACCTGTGAGGAGACCATTGCAGTAATCAAGCTTACTAGTGATAAAGGCATGTACAAGTTTTTGTAAGTCTTCGGTGGACATGAGCCCTCTAAGTCTTGCTACATTTTTAAGGTGATAATATGCCGATTTTGTAACTGATTTGATGTGACTGTCAAAATGTAAATCTGAATCCATGATAACCCCTAGATTTCTGGCTTTGATTGAGGTTTTCAGGGACAGAGAGTGAAGGTGTTCGGTTACTTTAAGCCTTTCCATTTTAGAACCAAATACAATTATCTCTGTTTTGTCCTCATTTAGTTGAAGGAAATTTCGGCACATCCATTCCTTCACTTGCTCAATGCACTGGCACAGCAGATCTATGGGCCGATAGTCATTTGGTGATAGCGATACATAGATTTGCGTGTCATCAGCATAGCAATGATGGTCAATATTGTTATTTTGCATGATTTGCCCTAGTGGGAGCATGTAGATGTTGAATAAAGAGGGTCCTAAGATCGAACCTTGTGGGACTCCACATGTCACGTTGGTTGATTCTGATACAAAGTCGCTAATGGAAACAAAGTAGTTCCTATTTTGTAGGTAGGACCTGAACCAATTTAAGACAGTGCCTGAAAGCCCCACCCAGTTTTCTAACCTTTCCAGAAGTAATGTATGGTCTACAGTGTCGAATGCAGCACTGAGGTCAAGTAGCATTAGTATTGAGGTTTTTCCAGAGTCTGTGTTAAGACGGATGTCGTTTACAACTTTAATAAGGGCGGTCTCAGTGATGTGCAGGGGTCGAAATCCTGATTGGAAGGTGTCATAGCAACCAGTTGATGCCAGGAAGTGATTTAGTTGCTGGAGGACAACTTTCTCAATGATTTTACTTATGATGGGTAGATTTGATATTGGTCTGTAGTTGTTAATAATAGAGGCATCTAGGCTCCGCTTTTTTAAAAGGGGTTTAATAACTGCAGTTTTCAAAGCTTTTGGGAACTTGCCTGACTGGAGAGAGTTTTTAACTATCTGCAATATGTCTACTGCTAGGCAGTCGAAAACATTTTTAAAGAGGTTGGTAGGTATAGTATCAAGGCAACAGGTGGATGGCTTTAGTTGTGTCACAGTTTCCACAAGATTTTGAGAGTCTAACATCAAAGCATGCCATCCTTGCCACGTAATTTTTGCCTGAACAGGGTGGTAGTCCAACATTTTTGTTTGACGTGGAGATATTGATGGCGCGTCTGATACCTTCAATTTTATCAATATAAAAAGCTGCAAACTCATTGCATTTCTGCGTGGAATGGAGATCAGGTGGAATTTCTGTTGGGGGGTTGGTCAGTCTGTCAACAGTTGCAAATAGGGTTTTTGCATTATTAGTGTTGGTTTTAATGATATTGGAGAAAAATGTTTCTCTAGCATTTTTTAAGTCTAAATTGTAGGCACGGAGGCTCTCTTTATAGATATCATGGTGAATATGAAGTTTTGTTTTACGCCAAATGCGTTCAACCTTCCTGCATTCTTTTTTCTGTGCTGTTACAGAAGCAGCTTTTCTCCAGGGTGCCTTTTGCTTTCCAAAAATCGTTTTAACCTTATAAGGTGCAATGACATCTATGACTTTCAAAATTTTCAAATTAAAGTTTTCTACAAGATCATCAGCAGAACTTGGGTTTAGAGGTGGTAGCAAGGAGATGGCCCTTTTAAAAAGTACATTAGAATCTTCATTGATATACCGTTTTTTGACAGTGTTTGATTTTGTCTGTATGTCGGGAATAAAAGATATGTTAAAGAAAACACAAAAGTGGTCAGACAAGGAAGGATCAGTCACAGAGAGATCAGAAACATTGAGGCCCTTTGTGATAACCAGGTCTAGAGTGTGCCCCTTACAATGAGTAGCCTCTTTCACATGTTGAGACAGTTCAAATGTGTCCAAAATGGTAAAAAGTTTTTTTGCACACTTGTCATTCAAATCATCAGTATGAAAATTGAAGTCACCAGTTATAACTAGACAGTCAAATTCTGTGGAGATGCTAGACAATAATTCTGTGAAGTCATCGAAAAAATTTGCAGAATATGTGGGTGGCCTGTAAATAATTAATAGGAGAACTCTGGGGGAGCATTTCAATACAGCACTAAGGTATTCGAACGATGGAAAATCACCAAATAACATCTGTTTCCCCTGAAATACATTTTTAAATATAGCAGCAACCCCTCCACCTCTTTTTCCAGATCTACATGCATCAAAAAAGTTATAGTCGGGAGGAGCTGTCTCTATCAGAACGGTTGCACTGTTATTTTGTTCCAGCCATGTTTCAGTTAAAAACATAAAATCCAGTTTAGTGTTAATAAGATCATTAACTAAAAATGATTTGTTATTAAGAGACCTCACATTAAAGTGGAAAGGAAGCAATCAAATAAACAGATGTCTATAGCACTAGTTAAATATTTCAATATACCATAAATACAAATAAAGTCGGAAACATGAACCATTATTCAGAATAAAGCACAAACAAGTTGCATAAATTATAATGTTTTCAGCCTGTGCGCCGCCATCTCTGTTTTCAGAATACGATGACGTCACGGGAATGGTTGGTAACATTCTATGTTGTTTACATAGCGGCTCATAGCCTCACTAGCCGCGTTTACATGGCACATCTGATCCGCATAGATTTCTATGCGGCATAGATCTGTTCCTAAAATGTGTTCCGAATGTACTGTATACATGGCAGTAACAAAAGTGTCCGTTATGTCTC
>NW_026613593.1:0-10000 GCF_026213295.1 Gadus chalcogrammus
AGAGAAGAATAAGATGTCGGTGATGCAGGTGGAGGAGGAGGAGGTGATTCTGCAGGAGGAGGAAGAGGAGGAGGAGAACAGGAAGAGGAGGAGGCCTGAGGAAGAGTGACAGGCTAAGCAGGACATGGGAGGTTGGTGGGCGCGAGGTAAGTGGGTATCAGACTTCCCCTCCTGGTCACGCCTCGAGACAAACGGCTCCATTGACGGACGGAGGGACCCCCCGCCCCCCCGAGGAGACCAGACCCCGGGGAGCCCGGCACTCACCCCTCTGAACCTCACCCTTCCCTTAACCCCCCCACATCCCCCCTACCTCCACTGCTACTGCCAGGACTCCACACTGACCACAGGGTCACAGGTCAAGAGGGGGTTTAACTCTTTATAAGGTCAACCTCAACCCCCCCCCCCCCCCCCCTCCCCACACACACACACACACACACACACGCACACGCACACGCACACGCACACCAACGTTTTGTATGGAAGAATTTCTATGGTATCTTGAAATTCGTTTTTCTCAACTTTTCCTTGATACTTTTCTGTGTGTGTGTGTGTGTGTGTGTGTGTGTGTGTGTGTGTGTGTGTGTGTGTGTGTGTGTGTGTGTGTGTGTGTGTGTGTGTGTGTGTGTGTGTGTTTGTGTGTGCATGACTGTGTGTGGTGTGGAATAGATAGCACCTCGCTCAGACAGCACATTAAAAATGGGCGTCAGTCACTTGAGACCGACCCCGGAACATTAAGGGTCAGGGCCCTAACAACAGGGAAGTCCGGCCCCATCTCCAATGCAGGGCTTGGTTTAGTACCTCAGCTATCAATCACACACAGTTACCATAGCAACCAGGCCAAAAATGCTGGAGAGGCTAATGCTGGAGTCAGACCATTTTGGTTAAAGATTACATTTTTTAGCATATGTTTGCGTATTTTGTATACCAAATGCTACTTGTTAGCACCTTTACGATCGAGATTGTTGTCAGATTCAATAGCGACATTTGTCGGGTGTCCGTACTGAATAATTCTTGTGTGTAAGGTATTCTTCAAGTGATAGCTAGCATGATATGGGCATTCATATAATGTCGTTGAAATATTCTGCATGACTAGTGTAGTATAAGTTCCAGGTTTCTCATGGTAAGGTTTATATCGGAAGGCATTATTAGAATCATCCCGATAAAAAGAGGATTCCATTCAGGACCCAATCAAAGGGCTACGTTTGAGCCCAGAAGATTAATGAATGAAGGGGCGAATTGAACAGAGACGGGGCGACGACAACTGTCGTTGCCATGGCACCCGTGACATCACACTTACGGCTGTGTTCGCCACCGCCGCCACCGCCGCCACCGTGCGGATGCTGGATTGCGCCGAGTTTGTTCAACTTAATCCCGCCCGGCAGAAACGCAATCCGCTGTGTGTAATTCGAGACCGTGCTTCGTCCGCGGCCCCCGAAGGCTGGGTGTTGTGAGCACGCATGGGCACGTGCGCTGCCGGGGACAAAGTGGCTAACTTTAGAGGAATCGATAGCATCGATAGCATCGTAGCACGAAACGCCATGGGATTCCCTCACAAAGAGACACAACCCAGACCCTGGTCTCTGAGGTTTCAAAATGGGTGCTCATTGTCCTTTTCGGTGCTAATCATCTTCTTCCATCTGCTTTGAGCCCAGAGAGGGAAACATCTGCGGTATTCTTTATATTCCACTTCGACATAAAATAAAACGTTCAAACACTTATTTTCCCCTGTTTTCCCCACCAAAACCCTTCGTTGACACCGGTTTGCCCCACATATCTCTACCCTGCGCTTAGCACACATGACAGTACTATTGCATCGCTACAGCCCCCCCACCCCCCCCACCCCCCTAGGATATCAATCATATCCGTCTCGCGCCGACGAAACATTGTTAACTTTGATCTGACAATTAAGTATCCGTGAACAGCTAATAAAGCATAATCTGCGCTGTATCTCCCTCCGTCTACACCACAGCATCTGAAATCCCTTTTAGCAGCGTTTGCTATACTCAGGCTTTGAGTGACAAGTTGTGGCTCCGGGGACAGGAAGAGCATTTTTTTTTTTTCTGTGATGATCACGCCACCGGATAATACAATCGCGTATTAGAGGAGTTAAAATCAAACTGGATCTGCATTGGCTGAGTGGCACTTGCCGAAGGGTTTTTTCCTTCTTCTTTTTTTTGGTCTCTCTTTCTTTTCTCCATCCTCAAACACCCCCACTAGACCTCCCTCTGTCTGACTGTCTCTCTGCCTGTCTCTCTCTCTCTCTCTCTCTCTCTCTCTCTCTCTCTCTCTCTCTCTCTCTCTCTCTCTCTCTCTCTCTCTCTCTCTCTCTCTCTCTCTCTCTCTCTCTCTCTCTCTCTCTCCCTCTCTCCCTCCCTGTCTCTCGATCCCACTCATTCAGTTTTTTTTCCTCTGGCTTACTCAATCGCTCCTTTCATCTTGCAAATAGATGATGACAGAATTTCAAAATAAAAGCATTAGGGATGGGGGCTTGGGAGGGGAGGAGGGGGGTACTTTTACTGCAGCTTTCATTTTCGTCAGAGGTTCCTGTTGTTGGTGTTTTTACTGCTGCTGCTGAACCTATTTAGATTTATCTCACCCTTGTACGATCTCTTACATATCTTGGGAACTTTCTGTATGCCGCAAACGTCTACCTACTTAATGATCTCCTGCTTGTCTTGATAAAGTAGTCTGCATAAACGTTGGATAAATATTCCATCCTGCTCCCTGGTCCGTTTGAACCTCTGCCCACTCTAACGACAAGCCTTGAGATTTCTGCCCACGATGTTCATATGATAAGGGCAATTGAGGAAGAAAAAGTATGTGTAGGCTTTTGAAAAAATATTCGAGATCTGTTTGTGTTTGTGTCCAAGGCAGACGGTAGCAGTTTGGCAGCCTGACGTTGTGAAATCGATAAAGAATGCTTTCCACATGAACAGGATACTTAACCGCCTCTCATCTTTACCTCAAAGTGCTGTGTGAGTTGGTTGATGTTGGCGCCAAATCTGTTAAGGGCTGTGTGTCGGGCTAATGCACATATTTTTATATTTTCAGTGAACAATAGCATTAGAGAGCAAATAGGTCAAGTAAAGTTTACTCTGGCTCTCCCTGCTTCTCTTCCTCTCTCTCTCTCCTCTCCTGTCTTTTGCTCTCGCTCTCTCCTCTTTCTCTCTCTTCTCTTTCTTTCTCTCCTTTCTCTCTTCTCTCTCTCTCTCCTTTCTCTCTTCTCTCTCTTTCTCTCTCTCTCCTTTCTCCTCTCTCTCTCTCTCTCTCTCTCTCTCTCTCTGGAGGCTCTTAATGTCAGCTCTGCAGCTCATAAGACTTGACATAAGCATCCCAAAAGGTCCTCAAAAGTTATCATTTAAATTAATCAATCCTTTTGAAGAAAAGAGAAAATAAATAAGTAAGTCTTCATTGGCCAATCTAAAATGCTTATCTCCTTACCACCTGTTGTTTTTGTTGAAAGAAATACCCGCTGATCAGAGAGATCTTGGAACAACACTGGCTGACATTAATATGTTGAGGATAGGTGTGAGGCAAAGACGATCAGATACATAATAAATAAAGATAGATAAATACACAGAATACATTTTAGGCTGAAATAACACAGGGCCTTTTCGGCTGCTAAAACCCTCTTAAACTGATTCAAAGCGTCAGTCTTTGACCTCAGACTCTTTCCTTTGACTGGCTACCTTTACAATTAGTTGAAGATCCATCCATTCCCTGACTATTTTATAAACCCTGCTGGCTTGAGAAGGGTCTCCAGTTGTTGTTTGGATTGGAAGAAGAAAGGGGAACTTTATTTAGAAGGCTCAAGTCTCAAATTCTTTACCATGAGTTTGGAAACTTTTAATTGAAGGCTTGTACTCTCAGGTGAGGATCTGTGTGCATGTTCTCTTTGTCCCTTGTTATGATTATTCTGGGCAAAAGTGTAATGGCTGTGAAGTATTCATGAAATAATCAATCAATTAACACACATGTGAAAACCAACAGTTTGATGAGAGGAATGTTACCATTGTTAAAATGCAATGTGCAGTTTAATAAGAATTATTTTTAGTTGATGAAGTTGTTGTGGTTGTTAATGGTGTTGCCAGAAAAGACAGGAACAGACAGTTACCAAATGGATGGAACTCCATCTTTGTTCAATTTCAGGATCAATTACGGGACCAAAAGAGTACTACCAGACCTGGGATCAAACCATGTTAACTGTCTCTCCAGGCTCTTCTAGAACCTGTTATCGAAATCATCTGTCAAAATGACTTCCATGTTCTGAATCTACTGAATAGCATTTATTGTTCCATGCCTGCCATGAATGTAAACAATAACAATATGTGGGTAGGTGTAGGTGATGTACTGTGATGTTTTCCACACACTCTGTACCTATACCTTGATGGAGACATAACCATCATGGTGTGGTTTGAACCTGGCCTGCGGAGACATCTCAAAAATATTCTGGGTTCGAAACTCCAACATCCATATCCCTGACCAAGATGCTAAACAAAGAGATTTCTCTAAAAGGAAACCCATAGTGAAGAGGACTGGACCTGCAGGTCAGAGCAATGTGTCTGTGTGGGGGGGTCGGTGTTAATTTTTCTATATTTGTCTGGACTGCTTGCAAACCTGCACGTTTCCTGGTTGCTTTCCAGATGGATCATGTTGTGGACAACCCCCTTCAAACTAATGGCCTATTTTTGTATTGTCTTCATAATGGTGCAAAGACTTGGTTGGTAATTAAACAAGCTATTCCTGTTTAACTGTTTTACTTCCATGTATTTATTTTAAAGGAAATATAATGTAGTCTTCGTATTACATTGTATGACCTGAATAAGTATTCTGATCAAAGGTCCGTAAAAAGTAAAAACAATAACTGAAAATAAAAACAAGATAAATTAAAACAAGACTCGATAATATAATAACGCAACCTGCTAATTTAAAGACTTTCAACATCTGCCATTACAATATACACCCTAAGATCTCTGGTACATTCTTATTGAGGGGACACCATTATGTCCATAGTTTGTCAGTCAAACAACATGACGATATTTTATAGATATTAGCATTCTATGTATCCATTTATATATATATATATATATATATATATATATATATATATATATATATATATATCTACACACAATGTATATATACAGTGTATATATATCATTATTTTTCATAAAGGAAATATATAGGATATATGCCTGCAAAGAAATTCTATGTCTATGAAAACTGTAGGCTTTTTCAAATGTGCAAACGTTTTGATTTTGATTTTTGAACAGAAACAATAAAGTGACCTTGCTCCGTCTCCTCCATTTAGCCTTTGAGCTCTTCTTTTATCTCCGCTTCCTCGGCTTGTTTCTCCTTCCTTTATGTTATTAAAAAAATTGCAAGCCACTTAAAAGCAGTTAAACCATCTTTGGGAAACAAGTGCCGTTTAGACGTTCTGGAAACCTTTTTTTTTTTTCAGGCCTCAAGCGTCATTTGTAATTACATTATTCGTTGTCAAATATGTTTGCATATTCAATAAAATAAAAAACCTGCCGGATGTGTCTTAATTTAAGCAAGCCTTTCAGGCTTCACCAAAAGTTTCTTTCTAAAATGTGCTGGTAAGTGATAGGCCCAGCCTACCTTTCCCCTCCCCATCGCGCCCCTTCGTGCCAATTGTGTCCTTTGCCTAACATTGTTTTTGATTTATCTTGAATACACAGACCACAAAAACTTTACCAAAGGCCCTGGGTCACTTAATCATAATGACAACTATTGGTATGTTGTCTATAGAATAGTATAGGCCTCTTTTCTGCCTTAATGGTCCGTTGTTGTGATCCTCATTCGTTCATTTATAATGTTGAGATGTGGGAAGAGACAGATTTTTTTCATAAAGCCTGGATAACTCTACCATCTGCATATAAAACTCTTTTTATTCCCTTTGATCTGATATGTTGATTTAATCACATTAAACACCCATGTTCGCACAGGCAGCCCCCCAAGAATGCAGCTTATTCCAGGGCGGTAAAAGAAAAACACAAAAAACAAACAGGCAGTAGATTTTAAATAGACTTCCATTTAAAATAAGGTCTACCTGTTTTTGTGTTAGGCCCATACCTTGCTTGTTTGAAGCTGCATACATTTCTCGTTTCCAGAACTATTAAAGGGGAGAGGGGGGCGGGGGAGGGGGGTGGGGGATTTAGACGCATGGCTTTGATCAGAAAGGCCAGTTCATCTCTCCCGTCTCTAGTACGTCACCCGGTGCTGATGCTGTGCGTGTGAGAGAGAAAGAGAGAGAGAGAGAGAGAGAGAGAGAGAGAGAGAGAGAGAGAGAGAGAGAGAGAGAGAGAGAGAGAGCGAGAGACGCACACACGTTCACAGATAGGGGGGAGAAAGGGAGGTCGAGGGAAGATAGAAGAAAGTGTCATCATAAATGTGTGCCGTGCTTCGTGGATGACTTTGTGACGACCTCTGTTGCAAATGGACTATGCAAGCGGAGCAGCAGCATCCCCTCGCAGACATGGAAATGGCTTAGCGCTATCACCGTTGCCCTGGCAACCATCTCGAGTCCGCATCTCGCGGAGAGAAATGAGTTATGAAAAGGCTGGAGTGAAGCAGGGATTAAACGTGATCCCGGGGACAGAGTGTCAATCAAAAACCAACTCACAAATCTCACTTATTTTCCCCCCTACTAGAAAATACGGCTCCAAAAAAACAACACATGCATAGCTGCAGCCTTATAGGTGCAAACGAGCGTTTTATGTTGGCGTTCTTCAATAAAAACGACAATGTATTAGGCAGGATGTTTAAAATTGAAACCCTTTTCGTTTTTGTAATTATTTTTTTTTAACCACAAATGGGTTACAGGGTATAGCAGATTTAGTGGCGGTCGTTATATCCCGACGCCGGGAAGCGATGGATTAATTCAATTAGCCCGGTGAAGATTAATGAGGATGTATAAAGCAGGCCTTCATTAGATAAGGTTATGTACACACAGCGACTTTCACATTCACCGAGGCAGCATGCAGGAACCCCCTCTCTCTAGTGTGCATATAGGACCAGATTCAGGCTGCCACTATTCATATACGCCTCTCACATCCCAAGGTGTTGATGTGAGGAGAGCCGTAACAATAATTGGGTGGGGGGTGTTTACGTGTAAAGAATGCGTGGCTGCACTGTACTATTAGGCTAGGCTCTGCAATCCTATACGGTCACAGATCCACACGCGCAACGTTAGGATAGGGATAGGGGGATGGTTTTGTTTGCGTGTGTATGTGGTGGTGTTAGGGGGGGGGGGGGGATATTAGGTCCATATCTCTGGGTGGGGGTGTCTATTATTCTCCATAGGTCTTTGCTGCCATAGGCCAGTTCCACAAAGCCATGTTCACTGTGCCATGCTGCGAGTAAGAATGAGAGCGGAGTGATACGAGGAATATCGTGGAGGAGAAGGAGCTGGAGCGAGATCGGGGATGGGGGGGGGGGGGGGGGGGGCGTCAGCGAAGAGAAGGAAAAATCCAAATTGGCTTGACCTCTTGCAATTTGATATTTGCCTCTTTGACTGTCGTTTAAAGGCGCGCGGCAGCAAAGCAGAACGCGGACAAGTCCGGCACTGAAACCGAACCCCGGTGCGCGCGGGGAGGGGGTGCGGGAGGGGGGGGGATCTGTAGAACCCGATAGCCGGGGACTTACACCGTCCAAAGACTTTCGGGACACTTTAGCCCGACTCGCTGGGCCCTGGAGCGCCAGTGAGTCGCCAGGCAGGGTGTAAACGTTAAATGTTAGCTATTTGTTCCATGGATTGCAAGGGGAAAATCAAGCCAGTCTTTCATTCAGACTCCCCTTCTTTTCCCCTCTCCCCACCACACCCCCTGCTTTCTTTTTTTTGCAGAGTCGAGAACCCCACAAACAGCCATTGACTAAGCGGCTTAGGGAGTCTCGTAATAACGCTTTAGCGAATCCTCCCGAATTAAGCTAAGGGAGGGGGGAACTTTAAAAGAAAGGAGGGCCACGAGAATGAAAGAGGGACGAGTGAGAAATATTTGTAATTGCCGAGGCGGGAGACAAAGGCTCCTGGCGCGGTGCAATACTACCGGGTTATCTACGGTATCATGGCGCTCCCTTATCGCCGCACAGTGGATAAATATTTGTGCATCACGGGGGGAAACCTAGGCGCCGCACACACACAGATTGTTTTGATTGTTTGCAACACAGGTTGATCTACAACCCTGATATCTTCTGCAGCACTGGCAGGCAGCAGGCGATGCATCCGAGCCCGGGAAATCCGACAGCTTTCAATGCGGGGGGTCGAGTCGCTCTGGGAAAGCATTTTCGATTAGGAGGTTAAACGAGTGTGTTTTAAATAAACGACTTGCCCATTAAAGGGAGAGAGAGAGGGAGAGAGAGAGAGAGAGAGAGAGAGAGAGAGAGAGAGAGAGAGAGAGAGAGAGAGAGAGAGAGAGAGAGAGAGAGAGAGAGAGCATTCCCTCGCAGATAAAGGACATTTCTGCATTGTGTCAGTGCCTCCTGGGAGGGATGGGTAACTGACTAGCGCCGCCCCCCCCCCCCCCCCCCCAACTCCCTCGGCGTCCATCTCATTAACTCATCTCTACATCTCTATCTAAATCACACCGGCCTCGGTTTACACGCTGCACGCCCAGTGTGAGGCGAACCGCACGCGTAAAATGTCGGAATAAAATACGTTTTGGGTAACCCACAGGGTCATTTGTTTCCCATGTGGACTCCCAACTTGACTCCAACGACGGTGAGAGGTTGGTTCAGCCTTCAGCGTGGGGGCTGTGGTGGTCGTGGCTCATGCCTCGATGGCCAGACCGAGTCGAGTCGAGTCCACCCGGGGGTTTTGCTTGATGTGGCAGGATCCCAGCTTATAAACCCGATAAACATCTGGTGACTCTGCCAAGACACTGCAAAATGAGGGATCGAGGGCCGTGAAAATACAAATTCATAATGAGAATGAAGAACAGAAAGGGAAAGAGAGGGAGAGAGATGCTGATCAGCTAATTACAGCTGCAAATGGAATGCTAATTTATCCCAGCGCGGTGAGCATGCCCAAGTTTAAACACCAGCAGCAGCGCCATCCAGAAACTCAAAGAAGCGCGGGCGCTATGCCAGGTGACGACCTCCAAACAAAGCTAGATCAACACAATGGCCTGTTAAAAGTACACAATAAATAGGCCTACATATATGATGCTGATAATCATAATATGAATAATGATAATAATTATTTATTTTACTTTAATAACTATGCTATTAAATCAGAACTATAACCTATTATTAAAGAAGAAACGAATATATACAAATTAAGAAAGAGTTGTTGTTATTATTATTATTAATATTATTTTGTAGTAGGCCTAT
The DNA here is from genome assembly GCF_026213295.1 of Gadus chalcogrammus. Taxonomy (NCBI): domain Eukaryota; kingdom Metazoa; phylum Chordata; class Actinopteri; order Gadiformes; family Gadidae; genus Gadus; species Gadus chalcogrammus. The sequence goes on from NW_026613593.1 coordinate 9,352, forward strand.
AGTAGTTCTAGTAGTAGGCTTTAAGCTTATAGCAGTAGCCTAATTGTCTTTTTGATGCTGCTGGTCTGCCTTGTAATAATATTATAATCATTGTGTTTATTGAGAGAAATTATCATCATTGTTATTTCAGTAATTTATTTATTAGCCTAGGTCTATCGATTTTCACCTTTTCGTTAATTTGATTATTAATATTAAAATTTAAAAATATCGAAATAATAATTGCATTATTACCATTATTATTATTATTATTATTATTATTATTATTATTATTATTATTATTATTATTATCATAACATAATTGTCTCGCTATTAATCCAACTCGCCCTGGTATGTTTATTTGCTGCCATGTTTGCTCACAGCCACAGACCAAGGATTTCTTCCAGGCTATTCAAGGCTACTAAGCTACACCTCCCACCACTCTCTCTCTCTTACCCTTTTCAAGAAGAAAACATGGCACGTTTGTCAACAACCGCCACAATACCCTGCTCATTATGCCAGGTCCTCCACGAACAATTACAGATCTCGCGCGGTCAACTCGCCAAACGTTGTCCTCCTGTAGCCGAGTGTTCAAAAACAAACCACACCATCTAAGATGCACAGAAAATTAACATTAGGAAAGAATCCGCAAGAACTGCTATGATGGCGGTCA
>NW_026613593.1:15000-21144 GCF_026213295.1 Gadus chalcogrammus
GGGCAGAGAAGAGCGAACCGCGCGCGCCGTGCTATTGATCGATGCTGAATGCGTTCACAGCAGCTGTGTTTAACAGATAGCGAGAACGGCCCATTGACTCGATAGTTGTTTTGCCTTTTTAAATCGGGATACCATCTTACATTTTAAATGTAATTAGTGTACGAGATAAAGGCGCCAGCGGTTATTTGGCTATTTGCAATGTATTGTATTGCCTATATGTGTGTGCCTTTTACATTTATAGACGGGTCTGTGTGTCACACTATTCAATAAAAAAAATAAGTTACGTTGTTCGCTGTTTATGGTGTTAAAATAAAGATGTCATATCCATTGCAGTGGGTTTGTCTCACATCCAAAAGGCGCTTAGGCCTCTACCTCCACTAAAGGCAAACCTCCAGCTTTCTGATGGGGGCCTATAGTCTCGGTGTTTTCTAAGAAATCCAATTCTGTTTTTTGTCACATACGAAAGGCCAACCAATCGAATTGTACGCCTTCATTTTATTCTAAGAAAGCAAATTGGTTCGCACGAGTGGAGAGTTTCTTCAAAAGCCGAATGAAAGAGAGCGTATGAGTCAGTGAAGCCTCCTCGCTTATATTGTCGTAGCAGGCTCAGAATTTAGACTGACTTTACATAAGCAACGCTGTCATCACCACATGTTCCAAATAATAACGATCATTATCTAGATTTTTTCCCCTCTGGCCTACCTATTCCCCCCCACCCCACGTGGTCAACCCCTTCTTAAAAAGAGGTCTGCACATGTAAACATTCAGAGTCTAGGAATTATGGCATCACATTTTCTGTTATCAGACTACAGTCATCGTAACTGCGTGTTAATTCACTCCTCTGTATGTTTATGTGTGTGTGTGTGTGTGTGTGTGTGTGTGTGTGTGTGTGTGTGTGTGTGTGTGTGTGTGGGTGTGTGGGTGTGTGGGTGCGTGTGTGTGTTTTATCAAGATAATAATAGCAGTAGTAGTCGAGCAATGGGGGGAATGGCTTGGAGTGCGCCGCGTGCTGCCCCCGGGCCGTGTCCCCTGGTTCACCCGGGTTCTGTGCCCCGCGGCTGTTTGGACAGCTTTACCTGCAACATTGAATGAAAGTGTAAAAAGCTAAGGCCCATCCAATAAAGAGCATGGTGTTTTAATGAAATAATAATTCTGGGGTTTTCAGATTCTTATGCCCAGAAACATCAGGCTATTGTAGTTCTCATAGAATAAGAAGACATTGAACATGGGTAAAATAAATGCATGCATGAATACATTAGCAGAAATATACAAAAATATCCTATATATTTGTATTTATATTAAATTCATATTTAAATATATTATTATATATTTGTATATTTATATTATTTTGTGTTAGGCTTTTTAATTCGTATTTGGCCTGTTAGTATTCGTTTCCACATTATTAATGTCCTAGTCTTATAATTGCATTATCATCTTTACTAATATGAATAACAACATAAATCCTAATAACTACCAGCATTATAATGGCGACCAAAACAATACCTCTAGCGGGGGTACGGCCTGCTAAGGGATTCTCCGCTAGTAAAGAAACCACTGAATCGACACAAATACACAGCATCTTGATTTTAATCTAAGTTTCCTGGCATAATGACTGAAATTATCTTTTACATCTTCATGTGGGGGCGACCCTGCGTATACGCGGCAACACTTCTAAAGCTCAACACCAAATGTATGAATCAGTCGGTCGACCCACACGAGCATTGTTTATAGGCCAATGGGTTTGGTTGTTCTTAATTTGGACGGTTGTGACCGGCACACACGCACACACACGCACACACACACACACACACACACACACACACACACACACACACACGCACACACACACACACACACACACACACACACACACACACACACACACACACACACACACACACACACACACACACACACACACACACACACACACACACACACACGCATACACACGCAGTCACACATTCACGCGTATACGCAGACACACAAGCACACGCACATACGAATACGCACGCACACACGCACGCACACACACACACACACACACAAACACACACACACACACACACACACACACACACACACACACACACACACACACACACACACACACACACACACACACACACACACACACACACACACACACACACATAAAACCAGCAAGAACCCAAATATAGGCAGCTGGTTGCGTTGTCCTTCTGAAACATGCGCACACATCGACAAAGATATTTACGCGTCAAACACACACCAATGTTTTTATTAAGTGACTTTAAATATGTAAAATGTTATATCATAGGCATAGCACACACACACACACACACACACACACACACACACACACACACACACACACACACACACACACACACACACACACACACACACACACACACACACACACACACACACACACACACACACACACACACACACACACACACACACACACACACGTGTGTGTACTGCTGGAAAATAATTTCCAGTAGGCCTAGTGAAATAGTGGGATTATACAGGACAACTTCCCAGGTATTCCCAGACTACCCATCCCATCGTGAGGATGTAACCCTCTCGGATTTATCTCAAATATTGACACCCACCGCGGCAGGAGAAGGGCTATATGTTCCCTTCTAAGCCCGGGTACTTTAAGTCATGAAACAAAAAAACAAAATCAGTAGGCTACATTCACCGTCGTGTGTTGCCTGTGAGCGCCTATAACGGATACGGTGTGGGGGATAATGGCCCGCGATACTTTCGGAGGGGATAATTACAAGAGTCCTTTGACAGCTGGACAATGGCTATGGGATTGTTGGGTGCGCGAGGCGCTGCAACAGCGGTAGCCGTGCACCCCGGTTCAGTCCCAGGTTTGCACGAGAGAGCAAGCGCTCGCTCTGCATCTCCCCCCCCCCCCTCCCCTCCATCTCTCTCTCGCTTTCTCTCTCTCTCTCTCTCTCTCTCTCTCTCTCTCTCTCTCTCTCTCTCTCTCTCTCTCTCTCTCTCTCTCTCTCTCCTCTCTCTCTCTCTCTCTCTCTCTCTCTCTCTCTCTCTCGATCTCTGCGTTTCTCTGTCGAGAGAAACACATGCAGTAGTGAGACATTATCCAGTCAGGATGATGATGATGCGCAGGCAAAAAACAACCACAAATTTGATCATACTAAGATCATGAATTGGCTATCTGTAACCATTAAAGGGAATAAGTGTTTCATCATATTTCAGAGTTGAATAACCTCGAAAAGCTCGTGTTTGGTTGGTCTCTCTAGAGGCCGCACGCGCTGTCTGATGCCGCGCGCTCCTTTTTTCTACTCGTGTAGACACAGATGTGACGTCACATCCCAGTGGCGTCTCCGAGGCTGCCCGTGTCACTCACCCCCGGTCTACTACTGTCAATCTAAAATGAGTGGGAATAGCCAAACAGGGAATTGGACATTAAATACTTCCCCAAGGAGCGAGCCCCACGTGCAATAATACAGGCGGATGCACTGCAGCGGCATTGAATATGACATTGAGTCTTAAAGTGATTAGGCCTAAATGGTTTCGGGGTGAGGAGGTTAGGATGCCCTTTAAAGTATGCTTGCATTAAATATTGGAAAGGAGTTAAAGGCGCGCTGATACAAATCATTACATTAGCCGCTATCATGTTTCCATTAATGCACTATTTTGAATTAATAATGACACGGCCGTTTGTCTCGTGTCTATCTGACTCGCAAAGGGGCTGGAGAGGCCGGTTAACTGGCCGCCAACAATAGCATGCAAAAATAATAATAAATCAGCCCCAAAGTCAGCCTCGCGAGCGTCCTTGGCTGTGCTGTGCTTCACGGTGGTAAAAAAAAAGAAATGGTCTCGAGCTGGGTCTGCCTTTAGAATAACGCGCCTGTCGCCGCGAGAGGACGCACTGTCACAATTTTAAGAGCGTGAACGTCCCACAACCTGCCACTGGCCCCGAGCAACAGGATCTGCTGCAGTTCCTCTTTCTCTCTCTCTCTCTCTCTCTCTCTCTTTCTCTCTCTCTCTCTCTCTCTCTCTCTCTCTCTCTCTCTCTCTCTCTCTCTCTCTCTCTCTCTCTCTCTCTCTCTCTCTCTCTCTCTCTCTCTCTCTCTCTCTCTCTCTCTCTCTGTGTGTTTCTCATCTCCCCCACTTTATTTATTTCATTTATGCACAGACTGTTAAACTGTTTCATATGTTGCTAGATCATTTCCAGGAGAACTCCTGGAACGAAATACAAATATGTTTGTTATTATTGTTATTTAGGATGCGTCAAAACAATTGAACACATTGTACTCATTTTTTAAATATATAATTTCGTATAGGTATTTCAAAAGCCTTCACATTGCAAAAATTGTACATAGAAAACTTTCAGTATAGTCTACTTTTTTATTTATTTATGGGGTCCACAGGTACTATTTTCAACGTGGAAGCGACTGATACGCACCCCCCTATTATTTCAGTGTATAAACATACCACAGCGGTTACTTTATTACAGCGCATCATCATCATCTCCCCTGGCCCGACGCTATTCAATTAGGGGTATAGGCTGTAGCCCCGCCCCCGGTCGCTGTGATGACACTCACGCAGACCCTCCTTAAGTTGCGCCGCGCCGCAGCTGTCTGCCACCATTGAGCTGCCTGGCGCCGGCCCGAAAGAATGCCTTCACTGTAAAAAAAAAAAAGAAAAAAAAAAGGAAAAGGGAGAGACAGAGAAAAGAGGGGAGGGCTAGAGTGAGAGAGGTAGAGCAAGGTTGAGTGAGCAAGGGAGACATATACTGGGAGCGAGAGAGTGAGAGAGCGAGAGAGAGAGAGAGAGAGAGAGAGAGAGAGAGAGAGAGAGAGAGAGAGAGAGAGAGAGAGAGAGAGAGAGAGAGAGAGAGAGAGAGAGATAGGGATAGAGAAGGGGAGTTAATGGAGAGAGGGCTGAAACTAGGCACAGAGATTTGATCAGTGAGTTTAACTTCGCTGCGAGTCAGTGTGCAGTATGCAACCCTGCTGCAAACAAGCCTGAGAACACCACCGTCTCTCTCGGCCCCCTCACTTGTTGAATTGACTTCATGTTGATATTTTAGGAGAAAAAAAAGCTCGGGAAATCGACTTGATTCTGGATACGATTTTTGGACTTATTAGTTGCTTATCGGTGTCGTTTGTAATGTAGGGTACGTGTCGTGTTTTAAACACTTTACTGTGTTGTTTTGGGTTAAAACCCGACGTGAATGTTCATGGTTACCATTGAAAGATCGTTTTCTTGAAAACAGTTTGAAACTTTCTATCTGTTCCAACCCTATAGACACTATATCGTTTCTCGTTCTCCAGGTGCTTGCGGCCAAATCGGCGCGGAGTCTGTGTGGATTTTAAAACGAGCGACGGGGGATTTTTTTGGACAGAATCGCCTTCTTCTTCTTATCTCTTCTTGACTTGTTACCGTTTTTAATCCGGCCCTGCATGAACATTTTTTAGAAAAACAAAAAAAGAGACATGGAAGTAAGTTCGGATCAACCACGATGGATGAGCCATCATCCGTCGGTCCTGAACGAGCAGCATCCCGGCTCTCACCACCCGGGGCTCGGCCACTCGTACATGGATCCCTCGCAGTATCCCCTCGCCGAGGATGTGGATGTACTGTTTAATATCGATGGACAGGGGAACCACGTCTCGCCGTACTATGGAAACTCAGTTCGGGCCGTCCAGAGGTACCCTCCTCCACCCCACAGTAAGTTTACATCATAAGTAGGCTCACGTTACCTGCCTAGATTTTATTTAAAATTATAAGCAGTCGGATGACGTAAGGCCTTTGTGGTTATTTTATTATTTTTCTGTTTTTATAGTTTATTTTTCAGGTAAATTAAATCCCCGAAAATTGTCCACTGGATCGTTGTGTTGTTGTTGTAAGAGATACAGACTTAATCAGATTTCGACTCGCGGCCTTATGTCACTTTAAAACCGAATATGCTTGCATACGTGATGTGAAACCATTATGTTCACGTGCGGCGTACCTCTGTGTGTTTTTTGGTTTGTATGAGGCTGAACACGAGCTGCCTATCTCCCTGGAAATATTTTGATTTAATTCGTCCGAGGATATGAAAAGGCTCCAACATATTCGTGGTGCACATTTTATTGTAATCACTCGCAGGCCTATGGGCCCACACATAGTTGTATT
>NW_026613594.1:5000-17500 GCF_026213295.1 Gadus chalcogrammus
ACAGTAAAGATTTAATCTTCGGCAACACAATTAGATTAAGCAATTAGACTTGTCACTCATTGACTGTTTATTGACCCTAGATAGACCATGAGGATAGGGAGGAATCCATGTTTTAAAAGCATACTTTGGCTAAATTCGACCCATTTCCTAATTCGGTTGTATTTATCTATTGGCGTCAGCCAGGGACACTTAAGTCTTGTGGGGCTAGGTTTGTCAAAATAAATTTGCCCACGCATGGCCGGTGAAGAGTGACAAGTGTGTATTTAATAAACTCCGATTTGTTTACCGGCTGTGCACTTAAGACCCGGGGTTCGCCCGGGTGAAATGACAGCTTGGACAACGGTCATGTGCATGTTGGGATGCAGTCCCTGCTCTCCCGTGGGTTGGAGCCAACCCCCAGCATGCATCTGTGTACTGTAGGAGAGCGGGGCCGGTCAGGGGTGGCTTTACGCCACTGAGTCTGCCGGTCGGAGCAGGAAGGAGTCAGTAACAGTGGCTGGATCGTTGTCTGGAACGGTTTGATTACCCCCTGCTGCGGTGATTCACGGTGCTACAATCCTGCTGGACTTTGCTTCCGTTCTTTAGACTCTCAGGCCATAGCTGTCAGACATTTAAGACAGTTAGAGCAAACTGATAAGAGACACACACCAATCAGTTTGTCTCGGAAACGCCTTGATGTCAACATCGAGGAAATGTGTAATGTAAAACAGCTGCTTGACCGAACTCTACCCAGGGTAAGCTTGCTGCAGTTTGAGCAGTTCCCTGCTAAATGCCCTGACCTGCTAAGCACCTTAACATGCTATCTGTCCAATGAGGTAACTGGAGAGCTCTGAGATAAAACTGTAAGTAAACGCGCTGAAACTGTCGATGGGGGTTGGAACCAAGGCACCTTTGGGCTTCAGGTCATCGCTAGTACCTGCTGAGCAACCATGGTTTAATTAATTACATTGCTATCTATTGGCTACTAGTTCCCTTCATATCATCTCACCCGATCACGACCCATAATCACCTCTTTTCCAGTACGTTTATATTATCAGTTTATTCTTAGCCACGGTTAGGCAAGGCAACTTTATTTATATAGCACTTTTCATACACAAGGCAGACTCAAAGTCTGCTTATATTCATATTCAGATGACTTTTGTCCTCTGGCCTCTGCTAGAGAATCATACATGTTAGATACTGTTGCTTAATAGATTTATACAGGGGCTATATACTTTCTTTTTTTAATCAACCCCAAAGACAACAAGCAAATTATTGACCTATTGAAATCTAGAAGGTCAGGGCATGGTTTAATAAGTTAGTATGTGTGCGTCCCGGAAAGACAAACATTAGCCAACACTTCAGTATCAGTGTATTGTTTGGGCTAGCATGTTTCTACAGCAGGAAGGCTACTGTGAGTGTGCGACTACTGGAGGCATCGTCCAAGCAGAGCGAAATGTTTAGCAACACATGGAGAGCTGACTGTTAAAGTGGCCCTTAGGAGGCAGTGAGTGAGAGACGGACGGGAGGAGATTTACGGCTCTAATCAAAGCCCTGCCAACTGCTGGAAATGGACCGCGAATGACGTCATCAACCTGTCCGCACACCGACGCCATGATTTATGAAGTCTTGCATCCCGCTCGGGGAGGGAGAAAATCGTTTGACTCTCTTTTTTTCTTCTTTTTCTTTCACTTCCATAAGTGTGAACATTTTCTTTCGTTTGTTCTTCACGTCTTGCAATGTTTGAGTTTTATTTATTTTTTGTTTGCTGGTTTGTTTTGTTTTTGCATCGGTAGTAGGCTAATCACTCTCACCTGAATATTTGCTCGCCCCAAAAAAAAGAAAAAGGGTAAAGGCACAACTTTAACGTTTCCATGTCGGCTCGTTTTGCTCAGAATAAGACTTGCTGCCGGCCTCGCTGAGCACATTACAGTCTGCGCCTGTCTCCCAGGCAGCCAGGCGTAGAGCTTTAATCAGAGTTTATACGCAAGGTAGGAAGAAACAGGGTTGTAGCGCTGCAGGCGAGCCAACATCTCAACACCTACGGTAATGGCTCCGCAGAGGGTAGAAAAACCGGCACTTTTTCCTTGATTCTTCAGAATAAAAGCTTTTTTTATTGTTTGGAGGAAGAAAATAAAACACTGATGGTTGTTTCTCATGCCGTGGGTGTGGAAGAGGAGGAGATTGCATGCTTTCGCCGCACGTTGATTGTAATTAGATGGTTTCTGCGTAAGCTCAACAAGAGCGCCCGCTACCTCACCAGACCACCCCTCAGTCTACCATACAGCCCCAGACTGGAGTAAAACTCGATTTATTGCTCTCTATGGATGACCGATGTGTTGTAGGGTTACTTGAAGTCACGCTTTGGATTTTAATAAACATCTCAGCCTCCCATGGGATTTGCTGGAGAAACTCCTGATCAGAAGTTGTGAGAAAGGGTTAGGGTTAGTTCTCTTTTTTTGCAAATGATTATAGATGCTTTTGAAAGCACCCCAGATCCTGTAATCATCCATAACAAGGTGCTTTAGAGATTTTTGAAAACGCCTTATAAACGTTAAATAAGGAGAGAAAATGTCCTGATAATGAACATGTCCTGATAATGTAGAGGAATGCAAGTGGGCAACGTTTTAATAGTCTTGTTTTGTTGAAACACCGGGAAATACCGAAAAGTGTCCAAGCTTTCTTAGCTGGAATGTTTTATTGGAATCGAATGATGATTAAAAGCCGAGTCTTAAGCATAGGCGTACTTTGTCTGTAAGAGTGAAGCTCAGACCGAAAGTAAATAAAGGGAAATTAATTAAATGTAAGGGCAGGTTGGTGTGGCGCCATGGAAAGAGTACACAATTTCAAAACATGCCAACTTCTGAATGAATCAAGTCAGGGTGATCTGTCATATTTTGCCTTATTTTGACAGGACATATACAGTTTCAGTGGCTGGAGTGGGTAGTCGAGACAAATTGGGCAAAATTGACAAAGTAAATAGAAGGGTGATGTATTCTTGACATTTTTTTGTTTTGAAACGTGTGAGTTGGCCAATGCGACAAGGGTTTTTCTGTAAACAGGGGGCTTTCGTGTCTTAGCACATCAGAACGGCTAGCCAGCGTGGTGCCTGCTTCAGGGTATACTTGTAAGACAGGTAATTTCACTCCTGGCAGTGAAGGAAAAACAAAAGTTTGAATGACAAATTGCAGATGGAATTATTTGATGCAATGTTGGAACTATGTCAGCAATTTAGGCGCTCCTCCTGCTGTTTTCATTTTTTTAACAATTGTCATAAGTGCCCATTGTGTTTCTTAAAATGTGCAATGTCATGCCAAACAGGTTGAGTATTAATGAATGACGTGTGCAATTATACTAAGAGAAATCCCAATGTTTATCCGGTTCGTTTAGCAGATTTTTTTTTTTAAATAGTCCTAAATTCATCATCAATAAATACTAAATAAAGATACACGTACAGCGAAACAATCAGAATCTCAAACTTGCGTCACGAGTACAAAAAAACAGATAAAAACATAAGCTTCAGGCCCAACGTGTCTGATTGGCCCCTCAACAACGATTTTGAGGTGAGGGGCCTCACGAAGCCCAGAGCCACTCTGTTTAGAGGCCGCTAATCCAAGCGTGGCGGGGGCCACTGAGGGGCCTGTTGAAAGGTGATCCGGGGGCAGACCGGGGTTTACATAGGATAAATACAAATAATGAAGAACAAAATAACATGAGCGCCTGGTTAGTCGCCAAGCGTTTATCTTGCTGAGACCAGGCCTGGTCGAAGCGGAGAGGAGCAGGGCCTTTATATTCGTTTAAAGTTGGAAATCGAAAGCAACTTTAAATGTTATACAGGCCTAATAAAAGCATTGCAGTTTAATTATGTTAACTTTACTGCTACTTCTAACCCCGTTTTCTTATATGTCTCCATCCTTTACTCCTCATATTTTATGTTATAATTCATCTTCATCCTCCAAATCTTCATCTTCCTTATCCCTGTCATCACCATCATAATCAGCATCATCAGCATCAACTTTGTCACCTTCGTCTTCTTCGTCATCGTCTTCGTCCAACCTCGTCAGCTTCTTCCTCTTTCTTGATGCATGCAGCGTCAGCATCATGCTAATAAACACACTGGTCTGTGTGTGTGTGTGTGTGTGTGTGTGTGTGTGTGTGTGTGTGTGTGTGTGTGTGTGTGTGTGTGTGTGTGTGTGTGTGTGTGTGTGTGTGTGTGTGTGTGTGTGTGTGTGTGTGTGTGTGCACACCACAGTATGGATTGCTTGCACTTCTATAGCCTCACACACACATGTGTCGTCGTAACATCTCTGCCGGGCTAAGTGGATCCTGATTGGCTATTTAGATAAGGCAAGAGAATCAGTGTCACCCAGCACGATTCCCTCTACGGAATAATATAAACATGGATGTAGTGACGGGAATTTATAATTAAACTCTGTCAATAATCTACATTTAAATCTGTTCTATTTACATCTACCAAAACCATCTTCCTTATGAATTTCTTTGTAGAGTTTGCATTCACATCAAGAGACAACCTCATATCGTTGCTATGTTTGGGCCAAATTGTGATTCCTTTCCTGACTCTATTCTTCTAACAACGCTGACTCACTGTGACTCTCTGGCTATATCCTAAGTGAATCAGAGTGCTTTTTTTTTACATTCCATAATCACTATTTGCCTGAGTCATCTTGTCTCAGGCTTTTTCAATGCTAAATACAAGATGAACCTTAAAATATGACTTTGGCAATTATGCTATGAGGCTAACGATAGGATTATTACGGTATACTTTAGCCTTAAAAATGCCCTGTCTTGATATTCTGTCTCTTATGTGGGGAACAATATGTGACTGCACAGCACTGTACCACTCCACACACACAGCTAGTGAAACACAGAACAACAAGCATTTATTTTTGCACTATTTTTTTTATTTTTTTTTTATTTAATATTATTATTATTTATTTATTTATTTATTTTTACCATGAGTATAATCAGGTGTTTGAATGTATGAGTATTATTTTTATATTAATATATTTATTTGAGATTTTATTATTTTTTCGATTAAGCTGCATTATATCAATAAGTAAGACCTGTCTGAGCATGACTTGTGTCATATTTTTTTCTCTCTCTCTCTCTCTCTCTCTCTCTCTCTCTCTCTCTCTCTCTCTCCCTCTCCCTTTCTCTCTCTCCCTCTCTGACACTTTCTCTCTCTGTCTCTCTCTCTCTCCCTCTCTGAATCTCCCGCGTTCACGCTCTGTCTCTGTTTCTCTCTCTCTCTCTCTCTCTCTGAATCTCCCGCGTTCACGCTCTGTCTCTGTTTCTCTCTCTCTCTCTCTCTCTCCCCTCTCTTCCTTTCTCCCTCCACTGTCTCTACCCCTCCCGCCCACTCTCTGCCTCTCTCTCTTTGTCAAACCCACCCATCCACCCACACACACACATACTCAGACGCAGACCGTAACAACCATTGAAGTAATACTCAATCTTCATTTGCTACTCAATCCTCATGTATTCGTCTGGTGAAGTCCGCTTTGTATTTGATGTAAAGAGTCCTATTGTTGATAGATGTTCCCTCTGAATCCCAAATCAGTTTCAATTGGAGTGGCAGCTTGATAGTTAAAATGTAAATGAGAAGGGGGGGGAAAAGGCCTTAAAACAGAGTGACTATGTTTACTGCAGCTGGAAAATCCTCACCAGATGCAACGCTGAATGGCTTTGGGAAAGCAGGGAAGCACACAACTTTACTCATTGTGAGGACACAAACCACTGCAGAGGGAGAAGGAATACACAGTTTTGCCATGCGGCGTGTGTGAGTCAAAAAGCCCTGTGCTATTACTTTGGACATCTACTGCAATCCATACAAAGGGAAAAGCAACCCTTAGCCATAAGAGATCCGCTGTTTCCTTTCCTTGGTGGCAGCATTAAATAATCAAATGGCATTGAGGAAACTACCAGCCGACGCACAAAATATGATACTGCTTTGCAAATAAATGTAACAGTCTGCTTTGCATTATCTGACTGTCTCACTCAACGTGGATAGATACACTGAGATACACTGAATGTGTGAGTGTGTGTGTTATTGTTTTTGTGTTAATGTGAGTGTGTTTGTGTGGGGGTGAGTCTGTGTGTGTATGTGTGGACACCAGGTGTACATGATAAGAGGTTACATTTTCAACGAGGAAATAACGACAAGGTCAAGGAAATGATTAGCAGCCAGAATGAAGATGAAACATAATCTGTGCCCGCTGTCCAAACATTGATAAGGAAAATGGCTACTTATTAGGTTGACGCTGGTGTGTCTGTTAAATTGTATTTGAAAGTTTGTTCTTGATTTCAAAAGTACTCTTCATAACGATGAATCTGAAAAACTATTTTGCATGTACACACTTTATGTACAATACTGCTACACACAAAATATATACTAAGATACTACACAAATTATAACAATGAACAAGCTATTTTAAGATTTTTTTTCTATGACAAACACTGTATATGTATTTCCAAAAGGATGAAATGACTCAAATTAATCATAAATATGACACTAAATAATACCAGAGAGAAATCGAATTGCACTGAAACTCTGCCATGGTCACACAAAAGGTGACTTGGAGGTCGACTCTCATCTCAATACCAATCCGGACAAGATCACATTCTTTAATTTGTATATTTTTGGTTGTGTCCTGGCTGTGCCGGAGTTAATTAGCTACAGTAAGTACTTCATGCTGTCCTTAGAGCAACATGGCTATCTAATGAAGCGTATCCCCACTACTGTTACTTCGGCCTGATGTTTATTTGATTTCTTTATTGTAAACCAAGTTCAGATGTTTCATGTTTACACCAACACAAAAGCCACACGTTTATTCCTAATTTGGTTTGACAGCTCCTGCGGGAAAGTATACACACTGCTTTCACCAAGGGCCGGAATTGGTAGTGTTCTTACAGAGAAAAATAAAGGTTGAAGTTACGACTCGCCTATATGTGTAAATCAATAGCTTGTGACAGTTGATTAGCAAAAACATGCAGTCCTCATTGCGAGATGAGCACTGCCGTGCACAAAATACTAAATAAAAGTACAAAGGGGTGCTGTGCAACCAAATTCACTTGCATTGACTTTCGGGCCATTGAAGTGATTTAGGGTTGTTTTCGGAAGCCTCCGACTTCCTGCTCCATGTTCTGTCATCTAAATCTTTTTTACTTTGTCATTTTTTTTAGGTTCCCCGGCATCCCATTGGCTACCAGACAGGGATTCTGTTACACTGTGGGCGGTGTACATAATGTGGTTCTTATCGTGCGGTGATTAGTCTGAGGAGGAGAGAGGTCATCTCTCTCTCTTTGCCGACAGGAAGTGCCCGCATTTCACATGAACCGTGCTCTGTCGGAGCCCAGCGACAGCTCAAGATAAGTGGCTCATATTGTGGAAAGGAGACAGGGAGGGGAAAGTGAACGAGCATTGTTTGGCCTGCAATTCATTTTCGGGAGGGAGACAATGGTTCTTTGATTGTCGGCTCTGTGGCCCCAAGATTCAAGTTCAACACCCACGGAATCAATGGGGCCGGGGCCCGGAGAGGGGGCCCCCCGGTGGTCAGGGGTCAATCGTGTGGGAGGGTGCACTCAGTGTGAAGGGAGAAGGAAGTAGATATGTCGTGGAGGTCGGCGTGAGCGATTTACATCTGAAAACACCGGAATTCAGTACCTTTATTATCTGAACTTTGACCCCGACCATGAAACACGCTGGCAACCGTGCAGGTTTTAGGACGGACTCAATGAATTAAAAATGATTAATGAATAAGGGGGTGGTCATAAATAGCAGGCTAGATAACACACTGTTCCGCCTCTGATGTGGGGAGTGACCCTAGCTAGCCTTATTTCTGAAAAACATATTCAACTAGCTGGATTGTTTTATCGTTCTCTTGATGCATTGAGGCTTTTGTTTAATATTTGTTAGCGAGCAATAGATCTAATAATGGTTTAATGTTTTAATATAAATAATAGTGAATTTCTTCTTCCCCATAAGTATTATTTTTGGGAACAAATTATGAGGAACAAAAAAGCTGCGCAATAGTTTGAAATTTGAATCAACAAAAACGTACAATGTTTTCGCTCAGATACACATCCTCCTGATTCTGAAACCAAAAGAGGCCGTTCAGGTTTGTGACAGGGAACAGGGACCTACAATTAAGATTTCTGTATAATTTCTGCCACTGAGAAATACATCTTCGTCAAAACAAAATTCTGTTTTTCTGTCGAATGGCAAATCTGAATGTTATCAAAATCAACAATGAAACAAGTAAAAGCGCATTTTAAAAAATACCTGTATTTGGCAAGCCCCCTAATTCACTGTATCCTGGCAAGCTGTCTGGACAGTTTGAGTTTCCTGCTCAACACTAAACCCGAGCAAATATGTTCACCACCCCAAATAGTCTGACTTACAGTCCCTTTATGATTCACACCCTGTCTGGAAAGTGTGGGTTTGTGGTGGCTGCATGTGTGCTTGTCTGTGTCTGTGTGTATGTGTGGATATGTGTTTGTGTGTGTGTGGTGTGTGTGTGTGTGTGTGTGTGTGTGTGTGTGTGTGTGTGTGTGTGTGTGTGTGTGTGTGTGTGTGTGTGTATGTGTATGTGTGTCTGTGTCTGTGTCTGTGTCTGTGTCTGTGTCTGTGTCTGTGTCTGTGTGTGTGTGTGTGTGTGTGTGTGTGTGTGTGTGTGTGTGTGTGTGTGTTTGTCTGTGTCTGTGTGTATGTGTGTAGATGTGTGTGAGCGAGAGTGAGAGTCTGTGGGTGGGACTTTGCACGTGTGCATGCGTGTTCTTTAAAATAGACACATTATTCCCTCTGAGATAACCAATGATTGTATTATTGTATCATAAAAATGAAATTGTACATTACAAGATGTATTGAATTATGCTGTACTATTAAGTGCAGACACAAGATCCCCAGTAATAATAAAATGGCTGAAAACGATGCAGGCAGGTTATGCAACACAGCTTGTACCTTGTAACTAATACGATTGATGATGGTTAGGTTTACAGTAGGTGTGCGATAGATCAACATTGAAAATAATGGATAGTGTGGGCGGCGCCGGGGCGCAGGGGTGGCCCCTCAAATCAAATTCTCCTTAGGGCCCCATAAAGGCTTGGGCAGGCCCTGACCATTAAAGTCCACAAACCATCTGATAGGCGGGAGCTTTGCATAATGTCATAAACATGTTATGTTTTTAGGAGGTCTGTCGCATGATAACCAAAGAGGTGTAAACTACGACATGATTTACAACACCGCGCCGCCGTGTAATCTAAATGGGCAGGTTAGCTCCCCTAATTACACTCACTTAGCACACGCAATAATTAAAGGGTGTCTACATGTGTCTACAAGGATGTATAACTGTCTGCCCACATCATAGAATCTCCCCGTAAGCCCGCATTGAAACATGCAACAGGTGGCTCTCCGGGAATGAAGGTATTCTGGAGCTGTGATGCGCTAGGTGACAGCGGGGAATTTAGGACAGGAAACTGTGACTTTGAATGAAAAGGTTTGTGAAGCAGTGGCGGGAGGGGTCAAATGAGTTCCTTTCTTAAAATAGACCCTGTAGGGATTTACTTTTTTTTAAATGAGGGAAAGCACTGACATCTGTGTAGTGCATTGTCAGATTCCCTGTGTGTGTGTGTGTGTGTGTGTGTGTGTGTGTGTGTGTGTGTGTGTGTGTGTGTGTGTGTGTGTGTGTGTGTGTGTGTGTGTGTGTGTGTCTCTCTCACTCGCTCTCTCTCTCTCCATATTTCTCTCTTTCTCTCTCAAGTTCGCTCTCTCTCTCTCTCTCTCTCTCTCTCTCTCTCTCTCTCTCTCTCTCTCTCTCTCTCTCTCTCTCTCTCTCTCTCTCTCTCTCTCACTGCATTTCAATTGGCAAATATTTGATTTACCAATGTCCGTATTTACCCTCTCACTTATCGGTGTGCCACCGAGGCGATAGCGAGTGTTTTGTCAGTTATGATATGTGGATGGTCTTGGTCCCGCTCCAAGCTGTTGCAGTTTCTTGGGCCCAGCCGTACGTTCGCTACGGCCGGCCTGACTTGCTTGAACACATTGTACACGCTGAGCCCGGCCCTCCGGGGCCCGCAGAGGAATAAACTTTGAGGTGTTGTGGTGGGGAAATGCTTCGTCGCACACTAATCGAAAGAAGGAAATGTAAAACACATGATGGGCGCAAAATGGGCTGTAATTATTGTCTGTGAGTTGTGGCGGCGAGGAGAAGGAAGTGACTCGGGTTTCGGGCTGTGGCGAGGGCTATGCTAGGTTCTCGTGCTAACCCTCGGAGCGTAGGAGGAATGTACTTGGAAAGAAGAGAAGGTTCAACGTGTTTCCTTCTTCGTTTGACCTCGGCTAGCCTGCTTGTACCGCACTTATATTGAGAAAGATCTTAATTCACAGACTGTGTCGTGAATATCTTCTGAAATACATTTTCAGAAGAGTATCAAGAGAAGTATTACCAGTACCCCATAAGTGTAGGGCGGAAATTTAACCCAGCAAATATTGTGCTTTATTGGTTGACCTCACAGTTTAGATTAAGGCTTCGAAACTGCATGGTGACATTTTCAATTTGCGGAAAGAAACCAAAAGTTGTGCTGGCACATGCAGAAGGGCATCACTGACAATAAGTTCCAGTTCCAAGCCGGAGGGACTTCTAATGCTTCCGTTACACCAAAGTAGCTGCAAAAACATGTAGATGTGGAAAAGTCTAACATACACATGCAGCATGCACATACAAACACAATCACACACACACATGCACATGCACACACATGCACTGACACATGCACACATTATGCACACACACACACACACACACACACACACACACCTACACATGGACACACACACGCACGCACGCACGCACGCACGCACGCACGCACGCACGCACGCACGCACGCACGCACGCACGCACGCACGCACGCACGCACGCACGCACACACACACACACACACACACACACACACACACACACACACACACACACACACACACACACACACACACACACACACTTACACACACACACACACACACACAGTATTCACACATTATGAATACTGCTGTTCTTATCAGACTCACCCTGGCCAGGAATGCGTGGTACGTAGCATGGGCTGACACGTCGTCACGGCGACCACATCAAATGGTGTCTGAAGGTACCGTAGATGAGTACTGTTTATCTGAATGCGGCCTCCGCCGGAGCCTGTTTGATGCCAACGCACAACGTTGTTTGATCCACTGCGTTTTCTCCTTCTTCTTTGTACAAGGATGGGCTGTGGCGGGTTTAGAGTCTAAAATGGTGGCACTACGGTCAAACAGCAAGGGAACATTGCACTTTGTGATTCCCTTTTAAGCTGTTGATGCTCTTTTAAAAGTATCTTACGATTCCGCAAGTGCATGCGTGATATAGGCATCGGAATATGGTGGGCGAGCAGTTCATTTTCAGCAATCGAGTGGTCTGACGTGTTATGAAGTATGGGTTCATAGCTGTGTTGTGAGGTAGTGAAGGGGGAAGGGAGAGCACAGGGGGAACAGACAGGAGACAGTGCTCAACAGGTTTGGTGTATTATTAACCACATTCAGTTAGACGGGGCTAGCCAGGGGAACTGCTACCACGGTATCTATTATCAGTCTAGCCACTATTATCAAGGCAGAGTGTGAGTCACAGAACATTATCTAGGAAATCAACCTTTCCACTCAGGTCATTTTTACGCACCACTGAGCTTCGAGACGAGGAGCGAGACCAGAAAATGTCTAGAAAAGAGGGCGGGGCCAGAAGGAAACCAAAATGAAAGAGATGTGTTTATTTTACGTAATTTTAAGTAATAAACAAAAGGAATATTCCCATCAAATTATCCTTTTCATTTCAATAATAAGATAGTGTGTGTTATAGTGAAGATAGTTCAGCACAGACATGGACAGTTTTCCAGTTATAAGCTTATATATTAGCTTTTTACATGATATATCTTGATATATCAAATGGTGACATGTATGTGGTAAACTGTACGTGGTCCTATTTTAATAAATAAGAGAGTAAAAAAAAATAATTAAAAAAATAAAATATTCATACATTAATAAATATACAAATAATTATCATATATCTAGGATTATGATTATTATTCGATATTTTATATTTATTCTATAATTGTATAAGTATTACTGTAATAGTGGTAGTAGTATTAGTAATACTAATTACATCAACTATAACTCACCTATATAGGCGAGTTAGTCTCACCTACGTCAACAGTATTTGTGTGTTGAATGCAGAATCTAAATTTGATTTGGTTTGGAGATCTGTTAAACGTCCAGATCTGGTGTTTGGTTGGAGCTCTTCAAATCCTCAACGCAATTGATGTTTAACGAAGTACACTTTGACATGTTTATCACCTGATGGTATCTATCACTGATGTGAGCATCTTCATTTGCGTAGCATATGTAGGCAAACAAGGAAGTGCCCTTCTTCTCCGCCGCTCCGTCTGTAGATCCGCGTGTACTCTTGCTTTGCATTTCCTGG